>NC_057802.1:300719743-301019743 GCF_018294505.1 Triticum aestivum | reverse complement strand
AAAGATGGGCACGTGGACCCGCGTCATGAGGGCAACTTCGGTGGCCCACTCCGGTGAGAGCGCAGTCGCAACCGCCATGCACGTGCTAACAAGGTGCATGAGCGCGGCCGCAATCTATGATCGGGCGGCGAAGGCAGCCCAAACGGCCGCTGTTGCTTCTCAGGTGGCGGCAGCAACATCTGCCTCGGGGATAGAAACTGGCGAGAGCGGCACAATAGTTGTCCGTTTCACAGCAGTGGCCTTAGGCCTGATGGAGGCTGCCCACGACCATGTCGAGGCCGCCCACGCCCAGCTCGTGGCGGTCGTCGCACAAATCGAACGAAGCTTCTTCGACAACGGTCGGCAACCCATGGCCGAAGAGCTTCCTCCGCCGCATACCTTGCGACGACGGAGCCCGTCCAAGCCCAGATCGCGGCCGCCCATGCCCAGCTCGTGGCGGCCTTTTCCAGAGAGATGGCGGACGCGGATGGCGAGATGCTTGTCGAGTATGGTGCGATGGATGCCATGGAGCCCCTTCTCGAGGAGACCGTCGGGCGCGAGCTGGACATGGAGGCGGCGGCGGAGATCGACGAGCACCAGCCGTAGTAGTACTCTTTGTTTTGTTTAATTAAGAGCGCCGGTCTTTAATTTGTTAGAGTAATGTTTAGGTCAGCTAGCTCTATTTAATTGCTGAACTTGCTCGATTAAGAAGTGTGGGTCTGTTGTAGTCTTCTTTGTGTACCCAAATTATGCAATGACGTGGATGACCACTGTAACCAGGGAAATTTGAACCAAAATTTTTGACGTTCAAACTCATCACACATGGGTTAAGCTATGGGAATCGTTTGTGATGTTCACATATCATACACAGTTCTGAATAAGGGACCATGTCTGATGACACTTTGTGCGCCAGTTTTTTCGCTGAAGCGATTCCAAATTTTCGGCTTCCGCGGAAATATCTACCTCCCCGCCCCCTCCCCCTTACCAAAATCCACATTTCCCCTTTTCCGCCTTACTTTCCAAGTTGAAACCTTCACTCCTTGCTTGCAGCACCACCTCCTCGCCGGCGACCCTCCTACACGCTGCTCGGCCTCGTCTATCCCGACAGGTAATCCACACCCGACCCCCATCCTCCTCCTCCTTCCATATCCCACATGCCCCGACCGTCGGCGTGACACCTTCCACCCAAATCACCAACACCTCCACCAAATAAGCGCCGCCCTAAGCCATGGTGCACGCAGTATAGCCAGGATCTCAAGGAGCATTTGGCAGCGGAGAAGCAAATCGCGGCCGCACACACGGATGAGGTCGCGATGGCTGCCATTCGTGCCGACCCCCAGATCTTGGATGAGCACCTTGCCATTTGCTAGCTACGCCGGTTAAGCATGCTCGGTTTACCCATTGCGTGTGCTGCTCCTGCCTTTCGTTCACAAATTCTAGTGAATTGTGCTATCTAATTTTACCATGCAATCTGTTGCTCTAGTGTATATGTTCTATATGTCGTGCAGTGTGGTGCTCACTTAGTTGTCATCTTTAGTTAATTGTTTGGTTCAATTCTACAAATTTGATGTTCAATTCTCCAGGCTACAATTTTGTATTGTCTTCCATGTGAGAAATAAATCGAATTTATCTTTACAAAATACATGAGAAATGAATACAATTGCTATATTTCCAAGTTGTCAAGCATGCTTGGTTTGGTTATACGTTGTGCAATGTGGTGCTCAGTTAAGTTTGGTTCATTTATGTTGTGGAGTTTAGTTAACTGTTTGGTTCAATTCTGCAATGCAACGTTCAATAGTTGTGGGTGCATTCTGTTATAGTATACCATGTGAGGAATAAATTGAATTTGGCTGTAGTAAATACATGAGAAACAAATACAATTGCTATATTTCCAAGTTGTTAAGCATTCTTGGTTTGGTTAACTGTCTGATCTTCTATTAGGAGTATGTTATATTGTGCAATGTGGTGCTCAGTTAATGTTTGGTTCATTTGTTGTGGTGTTTAGTTAGCTGTTTGGTTCAATTCTGCAATGCGATGTCCAATTGTCGTAGATAGAATTTTGTATTGTTGTGCATGTGAGGAATAAATCGAATTTGGCTGCACTTAATACATGAGAAACATATACAAGTGCTATATTTCCTAGTTCTTAATCATGCTTGGTCTGGATAAATGGGTTTTCCATGTGGCTTGAATTAATCTGATGAATATGCAATGTGCTTATTTTTCATCAACATATTTTACTGATAGCATGCGAACCCTTACTTCACCTGATGACTAACTACCTTATATGTGTTGCAGGGAAACAATGGGAAGCACTGAGGTTTACAATCGAGGTTAGCACGTGCATGGTCCGTTGTCTAATAGCACATTATTATGCAATTGCAAGAACCACTCTAATATTTAGGTTTTTAACAATTTGGTCTTGCACATGTAGGTCCTGCTATCAGAGGTTTTGACCCACTATTCGACCCTTTTTGCATATGGGGAAATGAGTTGTCCATGAATATCAATCAAGTCAAGAAACTCAGAAAGATTGTTAGGATAAAGAAATTAGCGACAAAAAACAATAAGATCTTTGTCTGCACAATGAAGAAGACAGCAGTTCACTACAAGATGGTACTAACTATTATACCTTGCCTTTTTTCTTCCTTTGGCCCATTTCCAATATAGAGAAGATATTTATGCACATCCTTGTTTTCAGGCCTTTCCAAAGCAGTTCACTGATGATTACCTCTCAAACCACCTCTATGGTCAGGAGGCGAGGAAGGTTTTCATACAACACCCACGGTTCAATATTGAAGTGTTCCTGAAGAGGATGAAGGACTGACGGTCAATCATCCACAGGCACTGGCCTAAAGTTGCAAAGACCTTCAACATGAATGAAGGCTTAATATTCGCCTTCCGCTTCAGCAGTTTTCCAGATGAGATGCATCTTCCATATACCGTCTATGATGCTAATTTCGAAAGGTTCTACATGTTGCATGTGAAACTTGGTGCTGGTGCAGTTGTGTAATGGGGTAGCTGAGTGCTGAAGCTATATCATGTTGTACTCTGATGTATTTCAATTATGAAATCCTGCTTCCTTAATATGGAAATGAAATATATTATGTGCTTAATATGAATGTCAATTAGATTAATAAATGGATTATTAATAATAGGGCAATTAGCCTGCTAATGGCGAATTAGCCTGCTAGTTGGGTTTGCAAACGGTTATTCAGAAAATACCGTGGGTGATGACCTCAGGCAACGCACACAGTTTCTAGGAATAAACCGTGTTGGATCAATGAACAATCACACACGACCTTCTCTTGAAAACTGTTTGCGTTAGGCCACCTTGCGCAAACGTTTACCACATAAAAACTGTGTGTGATGGACAACCTTTGCCACAGGGTTTCTTCTACGCACAGTGCGTGATGCATTCAATAACGCAACCCATAAAATTGTTAATATCATGTGCAATGGCAACGCTATCACAAACGATTTAACGGGGAAAATTATGTGTGATGTACCTGTGAATGGAAACGTTTTGCTTGGAGCGACAGTGTGGGATGTACATACGAATGGAAACGTTTAGCGGGGACTGACTGTGTGGGATGTACTTGCGACCGAAAACAATTTCGCCTGTATAATTGTATTTTTTAGCTCTACTATACGTATTTCCGTATTTGAGCACTCGCCGGTCGCACACGAACTCATTTTTCCGAGCGTGTGTGCCAGGAGGGCATATCCTCGACGGTTTCTGGGGCGTGTGGGAAGGACCCCCCTATCGCTGTCACTCACTAGGCGATGGTTCCAAATGCCGTTGCGGAAAGGGGTTAAAAACCGTTTGTATAGCACCGACGCATACCAGTGATAGCACATAGCCGCGCTTGCTGTCCTGCCGGTGATCTTTCCGCAAGAAGACGAAGGCACTGAGGACCCGGTGAGGTGACGTGCGTGGGGCAGGACGCGAGCCAGAGCTCGGTCTCTCAGGTTTATTAGCGCTCCAGGGACGGACCTGAGCACAGACGCCGTGCCAGCAGCCCCCATTGCGGGATGAGCAAGAGGCAGGTTAGCAACGCGCGGAGGCCGCGAGGGTCGACTCCATAGATAATGGGACAGCAGGGATAATGTCAACAACCATGATAACATAGGCAATCATACTGGTCTGGAGTAGATGAATCAAAATGGTGCGGTTGCGGGCCAGATTGGCCCTGGCAGCTTGAGGATAATGCAGCCCAAGGGCCACCCTCAATTGAACAAACCAAAAAGTCACCTAGCACCGTCGCTGGAGAAGTGTTGGGGAGGCTGAAGATGCATGCTGAAGAGGTCGCTCCTCATGAGTCGTCTGGCTCCTGGGTCTCTTGAGGCTCCGGACTTTCGGGAGGCTCGCGAGGGTCTGACGCCTCCTCTGATAGGATCGCCTGGTGCCTGGCCTCGTGAGCCGCCAGGATGCCTTGCATGTAGCGCTGGTGCGTGGCCGCCATGTTGAGCAGGCCGAACGGCATGCAAAGATGGCTGCGGGGGCAGCCCCCACTCCTTCCAATGCGGGACGGCCAGAAGAGCTCCTGAGAAGCAGCCCTATAAAGGCCCGGGATATTGACGCAGACATGCAGCTCGCCACCCATGTCCAGGGCAGCAGCTGCACCGAGTGATGCGGGGCGGCGCTCGCCGCGCATGGCTTGAGCCTCCTCAAGCTCTTCAATTGCCTTGGTCATGAACTCCTGAGCGCCTGGTGCCTCACGCCTTGCGCCCTGCTCCTGGAAGCGCGCGTTGAAACACGCCTCCACATGGTGCCCAAATGCCTCCCTCATGACGCTGGTCAGGTCAGAGGCCCTCCAGAGGAGAGCCCCCGAGCCCAACCTAAGAGGGGCGCCGGGCGCGCCTTGCTATGCGAGAGGGAAGGGCGCCCCGGCAGTGGGCGTGGGGCTTGAGGCACGATCATCAGACGCCCCAGCCTCCTGAGGGCCCCTGAGGAGGAGCTGCTTCTTCTTGGGGATGACCTCATGAGGGTGGATGCACCCTCGTCATCTGAGTTCTCGACTGATACGTCTCCAACGTATCTATAATTTATGAAGTATTCATGCTATTATATTATCTGTTTTGGATGTTTATGGGTTTTACTAAGCACTTTCATATTATTTTTGGGACTAACCTATTAACCGGAGGCCCAGCCCAAATTGCTGTTTTCTTGCCTATTTCAGTGTTTCAAAGAAAATTAATATCAAACAGAGTCCAAACGGAATGAAACCTTCAGGAGAGTTATTTTTGGAACGGAAGCAATCCAGGAGACTTGGAGTAGACGTCAGGGAAGCTTCGAGGAAGCCACGAGGCAGGGAGGCACGCCCTACCCCCTGGGCGCGCCCCCACCCTCGTGGGCCCCTCTTGGCTCCCCTGACCGACTTCTTTCGCCTATATATATCCATATACCGTAAAAACATCGGGGAACAGAATAGATCGGGAGTTCCGCCGCCACAAGCCTCTATAGCCACCAAAAACCAATCGGGACCCTGTTCCGGCACCCTGCCGGAGGGGGGATCCCTCACCGATGGCCATCTTCATCATCCCGGCGCTCTCCATGACGAGGAGGGAGTAGTTCACCCTCGGGGCTGAGGGTATGTACCAGTAGCTATGTGTTTGATCACTCTCTCTCTCTCTCTCGTGTTCTTGAGGTGGTACGCTCTTGATGTATCGCGAGCTTTGCTATTATAGTTGGATCTTATGATGTTTCTCCCCCTCTACTCTCTTGTAATGGATTGAGTTTTCCCTTTGAAGTTATCTTATCGGATTGAGTCTTTAAGGATTTGAGAACACTTGATGTATGTCTTGCATGTGCTTATGTGTGGTGACAATGGGATATTCACGTGATCCACTTGATGTATGTTTTGGTGATCAACTTGCGGGTTCCGCTCGTGAACTTATGCATAGGGGTTGGCACACGTTTTCGTCTTGACTCTCCGGTAGAAACTTTGGGGCACTCTTTGAAGTTCTATGTGTTGGTTGAATACATGAATATGAGATTGTTTGATGCATATCGTATAATCATACCCACGGCTACTTGAGGTGACATTGGAGTATCTAGATGACATTAGGGTTTTGGTTGATTTGTGTCTTAAGGTGTTATTCTAGTACGAACTCTTGAAGAGACCAATCCGAAAGAATAAATTTGAGGTGGTTTCGTACCCTACAATAATCTATTCGTTTGTTCTCTGCTATTAGTGACTTTGGAGTGACTCTTTGTTGCATGTTGAGGGATAGTTATATGATCCAGTTATGTTGTTATTGTTGAGAGAACTTGCACTAGTGAAAGTATGAACCCTAGGCCTTGTTTCCTAGCATTGCAATACCGTTTACGCTCACTTTTATCATTAATTACCTTACTGTTTTTATATTTTCAGATTACAAAAACCTATATCTACCATCCATATTGCACTTGTATCACCATCTCTTCGCCGGACTAGTGCACCTATACAATTTACCATTGTATTGGGTGTGTTGGGGACACAAGAGACTCTTTGTTATTTAGTTGCAGGGTTGTTTGAGATAGGCCATCTTCATCCTACGCCTCCCACGGATTGATAAACCTTAGGTCATCCACTTGAGAGAAATTTGCTACTGTCCTACAAACCTCTGCACTTGGAGGCCCAACAACGTCTACAAGAAGAAGGTTGCGTAGTAGATATCAAGCAGTTTCTGGCGTCGTTGCCGGGGAGATGAGCGCTTGAAGGTATATCTTTAGATCTTGCAATTGAATCTTTTAGTTTCTTATTTTATCACTAGTTTATTTTATAAAAGAAAAATACAAAAAAATTGGAATTGAGGGTGCCTCATATGCTTCATCTTTTTAATATCTTTCATGAAAATAAGGATTCCGATAATTGTGCCAAAATGTTAGAAGAAGAATGCATTAGAATGTTTGGCACTAAATATTTGAATGATGAACATGATTGCAATGTTTTCAGTATGAATTCTTTGAATACCCATGATGCTAATGATATGAAAAGCCACAAGCTTGGGGATGCTATGTATGATGAAGATGATATGTTTAGTCCCCCAAGTTTTGATGAGCAAATTTATTATGATGAAAGCATGCCTCCTATCTATGATGATTATTGTGATGATATGTATGCTATAAAGAATAATGATAACCATGGAACTTGTCATCTTGATTTCAATTTTCAATCCCATGATAGTTATTTTCTTGAATTTGCTCCCACTATTCCGAATGAGAAGAATTTTGCTTATGTGGAGAGTAGTAAAATTTATATGCAAGTAGACCATGAAAAGAATGCTTTATGTGCTGGTTATATGGTTGAATTCATTCATGACGCTACTGAAAATTATTATGAGGGAGGAACATATGCTTGTAGGTGTTGCAATAATATCAAGTTTCCTCTGTATGTGCTTAAAGTTTTAAAGTTATGCTTGTTTTACCTTCCTATGCAAGTTGATTCTTGTTCCCATAAGTTGTTCGCTCAAAAAATCCCTATGCATAGGAAGTGGGTTAGACTTAAATGTGCTAGTCATATTCTTCATAATGCTCTCTTTATGTTTCAATTCTTATCTTTTATGTGAGCATCATTGAAATCATCATGCCTAGCTAGGGGCGTTAAACGTTAGCGCTTGTTGGGAGACAACCCAATTTTATTTTTGTTCTTTACTTTTTGCTCCTGTTTAATAATAAATAATTCATCTAGCCTCTGGTTAGATGTGGTTTTATGTTTTAATTAGTGTTTGTGCCAAGTAGAACCTTTGGGAAGACTTGGGTGAAGTCTTTATGATCTTGCTGTAAAAAACAGAAACTTTAGCACTCACGAGATTAGCTGCCATTTTTTACTGGAGAGCGCTTTTAGGTTGATTGTTTTTGCAGATGATTAATAGACAAATTCCTCAGGTCCACAAATGTATTTTAGAATTTTTGGAGTTCCAGAAGTATATATTTGATACAGATTACTACAGACTGTTCTGTTTTTGACAGATTCTGTTTTCAGTGTGTTGTTTGCTTATTTTGATGAATCTATGAGTAGTATCGGAGGGTATGAACCATAGAGAAGTTGGAATACAGTAGATATTACACCAATATGAATTTAGAGTGAGTTCACAACAGTACCTAAGTGGTGGTTTTATTTTCTTATACTAACGGACTTACGAGTTTTCTGTTGAGTTTTGTGTTGTGAAGTTTTCAAGTTTTGGGTAAAGATTCGATGGACTATGGAATAAGGAGTGGCAAGAGCCTAAGCTTGGGGATGCCCAAGGCACCCCAAGGCAATATTCAAGGACGACCAAGAGCCTAAGCTTGGGGATGCCCCGGAAGGCATCCCCTCTTTCGTCCTCGTTCATCGGTAACTTTACTTGGAGCTATATTTTTATTCACCACATAATATGTGTTTTGCTTGGAGCGTCAATTTATTTTGTTAGGATTTGCTTGCTGTTATCTAGACCAATGTTTTGCATCTTTTATTTCAATAAAAGTGGCATTGATAGCCTTTACTATGCTTATTTTACAAGTCTACATGTTGCTGTTTGAAAACAGAAAGTTTACCACTGTTGCAAAAATTCCCTAGAAAAGTCAGAGTGTGATAAAATGTTGAAACCTTTTGCATAATAAGCTCTGATAAATTTACTACAGTGGGAATTTTCTTTCATAATTTTTGGAGCTAGGGAAGTACGGATCTTGCTGCATTCTTCACAGACTGTCCTGTTTAGGCAGATTGTTGTTATGTTTGCATTGTTTGCATATGTTTGCTTTTTTAATGATTCTATTTGAGGATAGGACTATTAAATATGTGGAGGCATTTAGTATGCAATTTTGATTAATAATTTTAGTGATTTGCTACAGAAGAGTATGATAAGGTTTTTGCATTGGTTTATACTAACTTATCTCACGAGTCCTTGTTGAGTTTTGTGTGGATGAAGCTTTTGAGATTTAGGGAGACCGTGATATGAGAGGAATTAAGGAGACACAAAAGCTCAAGCTTGGGGATGCCCAAGGCATCCCAAGATAATATTTCAAGAAGTCTCAAGCGTCTAAGCTTGGGGATGCCCCGGTTGGCATCCCACCTTTCTTCTTCAACAACTATCGGTTAGTATCGGTTGATCCTAAGTTTTTGCTTCTTCACATGATGTTTGCTATTCTTAGATGTCATTTTATTTTGTTTTGCTTGCTGTTTGAATAAAGTATCAAGATCTGAAATTATTAAATGGGAGAGTCTTCACATAGCTAAATAATTATTTAACTACTCATTGATCTTCACTTATATCTTTCGGAGTAGTTTGTTATTCATTCACGTGCTTCACATATATCCTATGAGTAAATGGTTGAATGAATTGAATATAATAAATCTGAAATTATATATGTTTCATATGCTTATCCCATGGGGAGTAATGACTTCACATATAAGAAGTAGAGGTGGTAAATTTATTGAAGGTTAGCAAACATTGTATTGGTCACTTGAACAATTCATGAAAGAATATTGAGGGAAGAGAGATTTCACATATAAATATACTATCTTGGACATCTTTTGTAATTGTGAGCACTCATTAAAATATGACATGTTAAAATGTTGATGTTGGACAAGGAAGACAATGTAATGGGTTATGTTTTCTTATATCTGAAATAAAGTATATTGTCATGGATCATTCAACATGCTGAGCTTGCCTTTCCCCCTCATGCTAGCCAAATTCTTTGCACCAAGTAGAGATACTACTTGTGCTTCCAAACATCCCTTAAACCAGTATTGCCATGAGAGTCCACCATACCTACCTATGGATTGAGTAAGATCCTTCAAGTAAGTTGTCATCGGTGCATGCAATAAAAATTGCTTTCTAAATATGTATGATCTATTAGTGTGGAGAAAATAAGCTTTATATGATCTTGTGATGTGGAAGCAATAAAAGCGAAGGACTGCATAATAAAGGTCCCTATCACAAGTGGCAATATAAAGTGATGTTCTTTCACATTAAGATTTTGTGCATCCAACTATAAAAACGCATGACAACCTCTGCTTCCCTCTGCGAAGGGCCTATCTTTTATTCTTGTCTTATACCTTATGCAAGAGTCATGGTGATCTTCACCTTTCCTTTTTACATTTTATCCTTTGGCAAGCGCATTGTGTTGGAAAGATCCTGATATATATATATATCCAATTGGATGTAAGGCATCATGAACTATTATTGTTGACATTACCCTTGAGGTAAAAGGTTGGGAGGCGAATCTATAAGCCCCTATCTTTCTCTGTGTTTGATTAAAACTTTGAACCCATAAATATCACGTGAGTGTTAGCAATTGTGAAAGACTAAATGATAGTTGAGTATGTGAAGTTTGCTGAATCAAAGCTCTGACATAGACCCTTCCTGAAAATAAGATGAATTGTAATTGTTTGATGACTAATAACAAGGTTTGTTAGTTTTCAAGAAAGTTTATGATTCATACTTTAACATGTGAATGGCTTGTTACTTGATCATGAGAAGTCCTATGAGTTGAGCTACTGTTATGATATATAATGATGCTATAAAAGGTGATTGAAATTATCATTGATAAAACTTGTGCACCTGCTAGCATTCACACTTCATATATTCTTTCTTTTATCATTTACCTACTCGAGGACGAGCAGGAATTAAGCTTGGGGATGCTGATACGTCTCCAACGTATCTATAATTTATGAAGTATTCATGCTATTATATTATCTGTTTTGGATGTTTATGGGCTTTACTAAACACTTTTATATTATTTTGGGACTAACCTATTAACCGGAGGCCCAACCCAAATTGTTGTTTTCTTGCCTATTTTAGTGTTTCGAAGAAAAGGAATATCAAACGGAGTCCAAACGGAATGAAACCTTCGGGAGAGTTATTTTTGGAACTGAAGCAATCTAGGAGACTTGGAGTAGACTTCAGGGAAGCTTCGAGGAAGCCACGAGGCAGGAAGGGGCGCCCCCACCCTCGTGGGCCCCTTGTGGCTCCCCTGACCGACTTCTTTCGCCTATATATATCCATATACCCTAAAAACATCGGGGAACAGAATAGATCGGGAGTTCCGCCGCCGCAAGCCTCTGTAGCCACCAAAAACCAATCGGGACCCTGTTCCGGCACCCTGCCGGAGGGGGGATCCCTCACCGATGGCCATCTTCATCATCCCGGCGCTCTCCATGACGAGGAGGGAGTAGTTCACCCTCGGGGCTGAGGGTATGTACCAGTAGCTATGTGTTTGATCTCTCTCTCTCTCTCTCTCGTGTTCTTGAGGTGGTACGATCTTGATGTGTCGCGAGCTTTGTTATTATAGTTGGATCTTGATGTTTCTCCCCCTCTACTCTCTTGTAATGGATTGAGTTTTCCCTTTGAAGTTATCTTATCGGATTGAGTCTTTAAGGATTTGAGAACACTTGATGTATGTCTTGCATGTGCTTATGTGTGGTGACAATGGGATATTCACGTGATCCACTTGATGTATGTTTTGGTGATCAACTTGCGGGTTCTGCTCGTGAACTTATGCATAGGGGTTGGCACACGTTTTCGTCTTGACTCTCCGGTAGAAACTTTGAGGTACTCTTTGAAGTTCTATGTATTGGTTGAATAGATGAATCTGAGATTGTTTGATGCATATCGTATAATCATACCCACGGATACTTGAGGTGACATTGGTGTATCTAGGTGACATTAGGGTTTTGGTTGATTTGTGTCTTAAGGTGTTATTCTAGTACGAACTCTTGAATAGATCGATCCGAAAGAATAACTTTGAGGTGGTTTCATACCCCACAATAATCTCTTCGTTTGTTCTCCGCTATTAGTGACTTTGGAGTGACTCTTTGTTGCATGTTGAGGGATAGTTATATGATCCAGTTATGTTATTATTGTTGAGAGAACTTGCACTAGTGAAAGTATGAACCCTAGGCCTTGTTTCCTAGCATTGCAATACCATTTACGCTCACTTTTATAATTAGTTACCTTGCTGTTTTTATATTTTCAGATTTCAAAAACCTATATCTACCATCCATATTGCACTTGTATCACCATCTCTTCGCCGAACTAGTGCACCTATACAATTTACCATTGTATTGGGTGTGTTGGGGACACAAGTGACTCTTTGTTATTTGGTTGCAGGGTTGTTTGAGAGAGACCATCTTCATCCTATGCCTCCCACGGATTGATAAACCTTAGGTCATCCACTTGAAGGAAATTTGCTACTGTCCTACAAACCTCTGCACTTGGAGGCACAACAACGTCTACAAGAAGAAGGTTGCATAGTAGACATCATCGACCGCTGCGGCCTGGTAGGCGCGCTCGAGGGAGCACACCGCATCCTTCTCATCACAGGCGACCGTGATGATGTCGTAGCTTCCTGGCATCTTGAGGACGTTGTAGCTGTGGTGAGTCACTGCCATGAGCTTAGCAAGGGCTGGATACCCAAGGATGGCGTCGTACGGGAGACGAATGTCGGCGGCATCAAAGTCGATGAGGTTGGTGATGACCCACAAGTATAGGGGATCAATTGTAGCTCTTTTCGATAAGTAAGAGTGTCGAACCCAACGAGGAGCAGAAGGAAATGACAAGTGGTTTTCAGCAAGGTAATGTCTGCAAGTGCTCAAATTGTAAGTAGCGGAGTAGTTTGATAGGAAGATAATTTGTAACGAGCAAGTAATAGTAGTAGTAACAAAAGTGCAGCAAGGAAGCCCAATCCTTTTGAGGCAAAGGACAGGCCAAAACAGTCTCTTATGATAAGCAAAGCGTTCTCGCGGGTACACGGGAATTTCATCTAGTCACTTTCATCATGTTGGTTTAATTTGTGTTTGCTAATTTGATAATTTGATATGTGGGTGGACCGGTGCTTAGGTGCTGTTCTTACTTGAACAAACCTCCTACTTATGATTAACCCTCCCACAAGCATCCACAACTACGAGAAAAGTATTAAGAATAAATTCTAACCATAGCATTAAACTTTTGGATCCAATCGGTCCCTTACCGAATAGCGCATAAACTGGGGTTTAAGCTTCTGTCACTCTCGCAACCCATCATCTAATTGCTACTCCACAATGCATTCCCTTGGGCCCAAATATGGTGAATTGTCATGTAGTCGATGTTCACAAGACACCACTAAGGGAATCACAACATTCATACTATCAAAATATCAAACACATATCAAGTTCACATGATTACTTGCAACATGATTTCTCCCGTGACCTCAAGAACAAAAGTAACTACTCACAAATGATAAACATGCTCATGATTATAGGGGTATTAAATAGCATATTGGATCTGAACATATAATCTTCCACCAAATAAACCATATAGTAATCAACTACAAGATGTAATCAACACTACTAGTCACCCACAAGCACCAATCTATAGTTCTGGTAATAACAAGATTGAACACAAGAGATGAACTAGGGTTTGAGATGAGATGGTGCTGTTGAAGATGTTGATGGAGATTGCCCTCCCCAAGATGGGAGAGTTGTTGGTGATGATGATGACGATGATTTCCCCCTCCGGGAGGGAAGTTCCCCCGGCGGAATCGCTCCGCCGGAGGGCAAAAATGCTCCTGCCCAAGTTCCGCCTCGAGACGGCGGCGCTCCGCCGGGAAAGTCCTCCCCTTATTTTTTCTAGGTCAAAATTACCTATATACCATAAGATGGGCACCGGAGGTGGGCCTGGGTGAGCACAACCCACCAGGGCGCGCCTGGGCTCCCTGGCGCGCCCAGGTGGGTTGTGCTCACCTGGTGGGCTCCCTATGGTAGTTATTTGCTCCAATAATTCTTAAATAATCCATAAAAATTCCTCGTGAAGTTTCAGCTCATTTGGAGTTGTGCGGAATAGGTGGCGTGACGTAGCTTTTCCAGGTCTAGATTTTCAGCTGCCGGAATTCTCCCTCTTGGTGTGTACCTTGCAAATTATGAGAGAAAAGGCATTAGAATTACTTCAAAAGCATTATTATGGATAAAAACATTATAAATAACAGTAAGAAAACATGGTGCAAAATGGACGTATCAACTCCCCCAAGCTTAGACCTCGCTTGTCCTCAAGCGAAAACCGAAATCGAAAAACATGTCCACATGCTTTGAGAGAGAGGTGACGATACGAACATTGAAGCATCATGTTGATTATTATAACAGCAACAAAATTAAACATAAGACTCTTATCATAGAACTTTTATCATATACTTCTCATGAATAAGTAATAGTTCATCACACAATCGAAGTATAAAGCAAAAACTCTATTAGAAACCAACAAACTATGTTCTCAGTCAACTTTGCAACTACAATTCATCATCTTTTCAAGACGGGTCACGTGTCAGAGCCTTTAGGCAAGTCCACATACTCAACCATCATATAGTCTTCTATGATTGCTAACACTCACCGTGTACACATGAGCAAAATGTTTCAACCAGACACATAGAAAGATAGGGGCTTATAGTTTCATCTCCCTACGTATTCACCTCAAGGGTGATGTCAAGAATAATAACTCATGCTATATATATTCAACTGAACATATGTGCCTAGATCTTTCCTCACCACATGATGCTTGCCAAAGGAGAAAATTAAAAAGGAATAGAAGGAAAACTTTGACTCTTTGCATAAAAGTAAATACATAAAAGTAAAAGATAGTGCCTTCGCAGAGGGAAGCAGAGGTTGCCATGCACTTATTTGTTTGTATGCTCAATCCCTTAGTGCAAAAGAACGTCACTTATATTACCCCTTAAGCTGACAACCTTAATTATGCAGTCTGTCGCTTTTATTCTTTGTCATCCAAGTTCGTACAACGCTCAATTTTCTCTTGCACCAAATGCTCTCACACATTTAGAAGCAATTTTTACTGCCTTTTTGCACCGATGAAAACTTACTTGAGGGATCTTGCTCAATCCCTAGGTAGGTATGGTGGACACTTGAAAATAAGATTTGAGTTTAAGGGTTTTTGGATGCACAAGTAGTATCTCTACTTAGTACGGAATTTTTGGGTAGCAAAGATACGGGCAATCACCTCATGTTGAAGGATCTATGACAATATGACTTCTATGTGAATATAAACAAACATAAACCATTAAGTTGTCTTCCTTGTCCAACGTCAACAATTTTGGCATATTATATTTTGATGAGGGCTCACAATCACAAAAGATTTCTAGGATAGTATATTTATATGTGAATCTTCTCTGCCCTTATTAATTCTTTCATGAGTTGCATCATTGACTAAGGCTATGTTTGTCAATCTTTAATAAAATTTTCCACTTATACTTTTCCTTATGTGGTGCTATCACCTACCATAGGATTAGTATATGATCTTATTGATTTATTTCCTTTCCCCTTTTTTTATTTCCTTTCTCTTTTTCTTTATTATTTCTTTTCTTTATTTCCAACAAGAAAGTAAAGAAAACAAAAACTCAAGCTAAACTTTATTATATAACTTGCACATGGTTAGAAGGATAGATCACTAAGCAAACTCTCAAATAAGAAAGGATCGAACTAAACTTTTATTTATCTAAAGCAAAAGATCGAACTAAAATAAGTAAAAGCAAAAAGATAGTGGGATGATACGATATCGGGGCACCTCCCCCAAGCTTGGCGGAAGCCAAGGGGAGTGCCCATACCCGATACTCAGTTCTCCATTGGTGGTGAAGAAGATGGTGGTGGTGATGAAGCGATCCTATCCTTAAGGATCAAGAGATTGTCCAACCGACGGATGACGCTCCGGAGATAGATGATATGCTCTTGATGCAGAATATTTTTGCGAGTGAGATACTTATTTTGTATGCGAACTATTTCAATGACGCGAAAAGCTTCAATCTCAGCAGGAGTAAGGTGAGTAAGGTAGGGCTTAAGGATATCTTCTTCCTCCTCCTCGGGCAGCAGTGCTTGTGCTGCCACCGGGGATGGATCTATGGTAGCTTCCTTGCCCTTGTCTCCCTTGACAGCGTCCGTAGGCTCCTCCTCTTCGTCTCGATCTTCATCAGCCTAGCATCTTCTTCCATGTTGTTGGAGGAGCAGGAAGACATGATGCCTGGCTTGATAAATCTGACCGAAAACAGCAAGAAAAGAGAACAGAGGATTCCTCCGCGATACTGTGATCAACAGGTTTGGGAAGTATATATAGATTTTTTTTTATCTTGGAGGACAAGAATACAGAAGAAAAACACCTGGGGGCGCCAGGTGTCTTGTGCCCACCAGGGGATGCTTCCTGGAAGTTTCTTTATTTCCTAAATTTTTAAATATTCCAAAACTGATAAAAAATATTTTTTGTGGATTTTTCGGAGTCCGATTACTTACCGTATCACGTACCTCCTTATTCTCACTATTCTGGAGTGTTCTTGAAGGACTCTTTTATATGTTCTTCCGGTGACAAAGTTTGGATAATATTACTTTCAACATTAATGGGCGTACCCGAGATATAATGCTTTATTCGTTGCCCATTGACAACCTTCAGATTTAACCGACGTTGGTGATCAACAATGGGTTTAGCATCAGGTTCCATATTAATTTTGTGCTGACATAGAGTGGGACTAATGCCCTTTAAATCATCAAGAGTATATCCATAGCAGCTCGGTGCTTCCTTAGAACTTTCAATAATCTTTCTTCTTCATGCTCTGAAAGGTTAGCACTGATAATAACAGGATATATATTCTTTTCATCTAGATAAGCATATTTCAAAGTGTCTGGTAATTGTTTTAATTCAAACACAGGATCACCTTTAGGTGGAGGTGGACCTCCTGGAGTTTCAATAGGCAAATTGTGTTTAAGCAGAGGACGTTGTTCAAAGAAAATATTATCTATGTCATTTCTTTCATGTATATGTAAATCATTTTCATGGTCTAGGAAATACTGTTCTAAAGGATCAGTAGGAGGCACAACAATAGAAGCAAGACCAATTTGTCGGATTCGGGGTTCCGCAGACCCTTGAGAGGTTCAAACTCTAGGGTGCGCACGAAGACCACTCTCTCCCCAGCCTGCCCGCTTAGCGATCCCACGGCCAAGCTCGATGAACCCAAAGAACAAGGGACACAAGGATTTATCCTCGTTCCGGCCACCTTGCGGTGTAATACCCTACTGCAGCTTTGTGGTGGATTGCCTCAAGGGGCTGAGGACAAACTAGTATAGTGGTGGAACAGCCTCAGCAGGTGAGGTGTTCTTGAGCTCGATGAGCTAGTGAGATGGCTTTGGGTGGAATGGATCCGTCCCAAGATGCCCCTCTATGGTGGTGGCTAAGTCCTATTTATAGTGGCCTTGGTCCTCTTCCCAAATGTAGGCGGGAAGGGATCCCACAACAGCCAAATTGGAAGGGAGACAACTAGTAGAAGCTATCCTGACAAAAGTAGTCATCGCCTGCGAAAGGCTCTAGTGGTGACACTGCAGTGGGCTCCACGATGACCTCCGTCCTGCCATCCTGGCTGTCTTGGTCTTGTTGCACCGGAGTGGAAACCGTTGACTTATTCCTCGGGACTCCGCGCCTGCGCTTGCCTCCTTAGCACCAAAGAGGAAACTGGTACACGGCGCCCGCTTCGCCTTGGTCGTCATGGCTCACGTCATGTGAACCTCACGAGGTGCACCTTGCATAGATATCTCCGCTCCTCGGGAGCCAGCCTAGTGAGGCTGCCCCCAGGGAGGTCTTGGTGTCGTCTGCCTCGCGAGGGTCTCGAGTTGTTGCTACTAAAGCCAGGTCGTACCGGGCCGTTGATGGAGCCACGCTGCAGGCCGCAGGCAGGCTAGTCTGGGTACCACCGTTACTAGGACGCCGATAGTAGCCCCCGGGCCCAAGGCACGCTCGAACTTGGCTTTGAGGTGAAGCCAAAGGGCAAGTGCGGAGTGCCGCGGACCCCAACCGCCCGTGGCCTCGGTCGACGCGTGGCGATTGACGGGATGTGGGCGCCTCCGCTTCCCCAGGCTGCCTCGGCAACCGCTCTTGACTTGATGAGACCCTGCTGCATGCAGAGAAAAAACCATCATTATGTGCGATTGTGGAGGCCAGCGGTTGGCCTCCTCCTGGCTATAAATGAAGAGAGGGCGGAGCCCCCTTCGCTCATCTCCTTCCTCTCGCCGCCAACTCCTTCTTCTTCCTCCTCACCTCGCCGCCTTGCCACGGCACTCATGGCGCTGATAAGGAGATTCTTCGGCGCCGAGAAAGGGAAAACCCCCCGTGAGGAGCAGGGGGCTCTTCCGCCGAAGAAGAGGTTCGGCCGCTGATAAGGACATGAAAACCATTCAACCCTTAGAGTCGAGGACGACTCCTTTTCAAGAGGGGGAGGATGATGAGCACATCCCGACCATGGGTACCAGACCAACAATCGTTAACGGTCCAATCACAAGAAGTCGCACAATGCAAATACATGATCAGGTGAACGCTAACTTAAGTTTATCATTTGACCTTGAAAACATGGTTGTGCCTTCACCTCCTTTGTTGTTGGTTGAACTCAGGTGCAATATCGAAGAAGGCCAAGCACATTTAAGTCCGTGCAAAACAATGTTTTATGGCGAAGAAACAAAGTTAGAAGTTCATGAAGAAATGAGTTGTCTGCTGAAGAAACATTGTTCCGATTCTGACGAAACAATGTTTTGCACGAGTTTGGATATCCCAACTTGCGAAAGGTTCCTAGAACTCGAGTTTGCTGCTGAAGGAAACATTGTTCGACTCCAGTGAACAATGTTTTGTCAGGAACTGCCAACCACCTCCAACGAGAGTCTTCCAGAAGCTACCTCATTAAGTCTCTAAGCCATTTAGTCAAACCAAAGCTGGTTCTCTTTCACACCTAAGCTGGTTCCAGATGCTAGTTTGTTTTCACACCTATCCAGGGGGGGTTGTCCCGATTATAAATAGGCTAGCTCTTCCCTTCGTTGGGGACTTTTGCCATTTCTATCAAAGACCAAAGACATAGACTCCTCTTGAGATTGCAGAGCTCTTGTTATCCTTATTCTCGTGATTCCTTGAGAAATTGCTCCTAATTCGGGCTCCATGACTAGATCGTGTTGTGTGGATTAGAGTTTGTGGTTTCCCTTGCGGATTGCACCTATCCCGTGCTCCACGACTTGAGCGTGGTTGTGTGGTGTAGTATTGCGGGTTGTGGATCGGCGAATGTTCGGATTGTAAGCTTCGGTGAGCATCCTCCTCGTCGGGTCATAATCTCTTATTTTCCATTTTTCGGCTGCTTGCAGCTAGTTATCCCCATCCGTTTATCGATCCTACGCCGTGAAGAGCGGACCTCCCCTTGAACACCCTCTTCTCTGAAGACGGTGTCGCATCATCTGGTATTCAGAGCAAGGTTTACACGGTAGGATCTGTATCTTTGTTGCTAGATCTATCCTTTTTAGTTTGGTTTTCCCCATCCTAGAGTCCAAAGCCAAAAAGCCACAAAAAAATCCAAGCCTTTGTTTGCTGAGATCTAGTTGTTTGGTTTCCTCTTTGTGTGTGCACCAAGTTCTATCCAAAGTTGCTGCTGTTTTTCTTCGAGTCTTGTTGTTGGATCTATTGTGCTGCAAAAAAAGAGAGAGAAAAAAGAGTGAAAAAAGAGAAAAAAAAGAGAAGAGAAAGTGTTGAGCAAGTGTGCAATCATATTCAGTTTGGTGAGAAATTTCAGAAGTTGAAGTGGCAAGTGTCGCAGCTCAAACGTGGTGCAAGGATCTACAAATTTTTTTCTTGTTCATTTGGTTTGCATCGATTGGATCTCAGCACTAGCCCTCCCTTTTTACCCCACCCAGATCCACCTAGAAACCGTCAGCTTCCTTCCTTTCATTCGCCCGTCCACTCCTGATTTGCTACTTCCGCACAGCCGCCAAGGAATCATTAGAATTTGGGTAAGCAAGAAGGTGAGCTGAGTGTTTTCCACATATAGTTTTCTTTCATCCACTTGTTTGCAAGAGTTAACATGACAGGATCCAACTCGAGTATACATGGACATCAACATGTGGAAGATGATCTCCCAAAAACTCGCGCATCACTTGGTGATATGATTGAGGAGAGTATAGTTGCAGCTATGCGAAGGATGTTCGATGGTCGTCTTCCTATCGCGGGTAATGGGGATCAACACAGCCCCGCTGCCTCGCTGGCCGCCGACAACCGGCAACGTTAAGAACAGAATGATCACCATGTTGGTCGTGGAAGAGCGACAGGAGCTGCTGCCCACGGTGCCCCTGGTGTTGGTGCTGAACGGAGGCGTGGCGACTTTGCTGCCCCCCGTGAGGGTGGGTTGCATGGAGGAGAAGCTTGCGGGCGAGGCCATGACCCCCGCGGGTTTGCTGCTGATCACCGACGATGAGCGGCACATGATGGTGATGCCATCTTCCTTGAAGATCTCTCTGAGCATGCTGACAAAGATGAAGGCATGGGGGACTTTGAACCCTACTCCCCGCCTCGCCGTGGTGCTGTTTTTGGTCGCAATGGTCATCATTATGGCCGTCGTGATCAGGATGACCGTGACAACCAAGCGAGAGTGAAGCTACATGTACCATCATTCACGGGAAAGGAGGACCCGGATGCATATATTGAGTGGGAAGAGAAGCGTGATCAAATATTTTGCATCCATGGTTTTTCTGAAGCCAAGAGAGTTGATGTGACGCCCGGATAATTAAGCTACAGTAATCCCATGTTAACGATGCCATGTCACCCCGTTTACTGTTGCTAATCTCGCGTTAGTTCAGAACTGATCCAAATTCATATTTGAATTAAAGTCGAAACAATTAAAGCTTTCAAAAGTCAAAACTAAATTGTTCCTAATGTGTCAAATAATCCATAATAAATGTAGGTGAAGAAATCAACTTTTAATAAAATACTTAAATGCACTAAATAAACTAAAAACAGCTATAAAACAATAATCTAAAATGCTTTTTAAAATAATAAGCAAATGCAAAATACTTTATTTAAAGTGCCGAAATATTTGGGGCTGTGACCTTTAATAACACCAAATCAGTTGTCATTTTTAAATTTTATAAAACTAAAATAAAAGGAAATAGAAAAGTAATAGAATAAAGAAAAAGAAAAACACAACATAAAAAAAGGAAGAACCCCCCCCCCCCCACTGGGCCATGTGTGGCCCAGCTGGCCAACCCAACTGGGCAAAGGCCCAGCTGGCCAGCCCAACTGGGCAAAGGCCCAGCCGGCCGGCCCACCCCGCCCCCACTCCCTTATCCCCTCTTCCCCCGTAACCCTAACCCACGCACCACCCCCCACTCGCGCCCCCACTCTCCCCCTCCCTCCCCCGATCCAGATAGGATCGGGCTCGACGCCGCCGCCTCGCCCTCATCCGTCGCCGCCCGGAGCACGACCTCGCCGGCGCCTCCTCCGCGCCGGACTGCCTCCACGTCGCCGTCGTCCCCATCAACCAACCCAACCACCGTTGCCCCGAACCCTACTAACCCGCCATGAGCCACGCCCCTCCTCTCTTTCCCTTGTCCCGTGCTAGTCCCCTCCCTTGCTCGCCGCTCGGGGCCGCGCCCTACCCCCGCGTGCGCGCCCGTGCCTCGCCTCGCTCTGCCGCTCCACTCGTCGCGGCCACCCGCACGCACGGGCGCCCCTCCTCCCTGCGCTCACCTCGCCCCCCTGCACCGCTCCACACGCCACGGTCGCCGCGCCCCGCGCGCGCGCTCGGCCGCGCTCACCGCCGTAGCCTCTGCCACTTTGCCCCGCGGCCACTTCCTCCGCCCCGCACGGCGCTCGCCGCTCGCCCCGCCCCGCCCGCGTGGCCCTGCTCCGCCTTGCCGCCCGCTTCCCCTGCTGCTGCCCGCATGCGCTGCCCCTCCCCACCGCTCCGGTCTGCCGCGCCTCGCGCGCCCCGAGCCCCGCGGCAACTCCGCCTGCACCTGCCGCCGAGCCCGCCACCATTGCTGCTGCTCCACCGCTGCCCCGCGCGCCCACGGCTCCGCGCCTTCCCTCGCGCTTGCCGGCGGCCGCCGCTCCCCGCGCCCCAGGCAAGCCCCCCCTTGATCACCAGATATCGCCTACTCTTCTCTATACTGCTTGCATTAGAAGAGTGTAGCATGTTACTGCTTTCGATAAATCCTATTCTGTTGCATAGCCTGTCATTGTTGCTACAGTTGTTACCCTTACCTGCTATCCTACTGCTTACTATAGGATGCTAGTGTTCCATCAGTGGCCCTACACTCTTGTCCGTCTGCCATGCTATACTACTGGGCCGTGATCACTTCGGGAGGTGATCACGGGTATATACTATATACTTTATATACATGACACATGTGGTGACTAAAGTCGGGTCGGCTCGTTGGGTACCCGCAAGTGATTCTGGTGAGGGGGCTGAAAGGACAGGTGGCTCCATCCCGGTAGAGGTGGGCCTGGGTTCCTGACGGCCCCCGACTGTTACTTTATGGCGGAGCGACAGGGCAGGTTGAGACCACCCAGGAGAGAGGTGGGCCTGGCCCTGGTCGGCGTTCGCGGTTACTTCAAATAACACGCTTAACGAGTTCTAGGTATTTGATCTGAGTCTGGCCATTTGGTCTATACGCACTAACCATCTACGCGGGAGTAGTTATGGGTATCCCGGCGTCGTGGTATCAGCCGAAGCCTTCGTGACGTCAGCGACTGAGTGGCGCGCGCCGCATTGGACTGTAAGCTCGCGCTTGTATTAAGGGGGCTAGGTCTGCTTCCGGCCGCGTACGCAACATGCAGGTGTGCAATGGGCGATGGGCCCAGACCCCTGCACGCATAGGGTTTAGACCGGCGTGCTGACCTCTCTGTTGTGCCTAGGTAGGGCTGCGACGTGTTGATCTTACGAGGCCGGGCATGACCCAGAAAAGTGTGTCCGGCCAAATGGGATCGAGCGTGTTGGGTTATGTGGTGCACCCCTGCAGGGAAGTTTATCTATTCGAATAGCCGTTTCCCTCGGTAAAAGGACGACCCGGAGTTGTACCTTGACCTTATGACAACTAGAACTGGATACTTAATAAAACACACCCTTACAAGTGCCAGATATAACCCAGTGATCGCTCTCTAACAGGGCGACGAGGAGGGGATCGCCGGGTAGGATTATGCTATGCGATGCTACTTGGAGGACTTCAATCTACTCTCTTCTACATGCTGCAAGATGGAGATGGCCAGAAGCGTAGTCTTCGACAGGATTAGCTATCCCCCTCTTATTCTGGCATTCTGCAGTTCAGTCCACTGATATGGCCCTTTACACATATACCCATGCATATGTAGTGTAGCTCCTTGCTTGCGAGTACTTTGGATCAGTACTCACGGTTGCTTCTCTCCCTCTTTTCCCCCTTTCCTTTCTACCTGGTTGTCGCAACCAGATGCTGGAGTCCAGGAGCCAGATGCCACCGTCGACGACGACACCTACGGCACTGGAGGTGCCTACTACTACATGCAGCCCGCTGACGACGACCAGGAGTAGTTAGGAGGATCCCAGGCAGGAGGCCTGCGCCTCGTTCGATCTGTATCCCAGTTTGTGCTAGCCTTCTTAAGGCAAACTTGTTTAACTTATGTCTGTACTCAGATATTGTTGCTTCTGCTGACTCGTCTGTGATCGAGCACTTGTATTCGAGCCCTCGAGGCCCCTGGCTTGTATTATGATGCTTGTATGACTTATTTATGTTTTAGAGTTGTGTTGTGCTATCTTCCCGTGAGTCCCTGATCTTGGTCATACACATTTGCGTGCATGATTAGTGTACGGTCAAATCGGGGGCGTCACAAGTTGGTATCAGAGCCGACTGCCTGTAGGAATCCCCCTTTCCACACTCCTTGGCCGAAGTCGAGTCTATACATTACAAAACTTTTACTAACATGGTTGTGTGTCTTACGGGCCCACGTCGCCATTGGGTAGTATTAGGATGTTTTACTCCTTGTCTATACTCTGGGACTCTAATCTCTCTTCTATTCGGGTTAAGTGAATTTTGCTAAATCTAACATTAGGATCTCGTTATCACTTTCACCCGGAGAGCCCCTTATTACTGATGATCGTCTGCCGCACGTGAAGACCCTGAAGATACTCTCCGCTGATAACCCGAGAACTTGTGTTCATCGCTTTTGCAATTCCCTTTCATCGATAAAATCCTATGGATAACCGCGTATACTCACCATTCATACAATGTTTCCCAGTTGATTTTGTTATTACACGATACCCCGAAATTATCTCTGTTGTTTCGAGAATTCTTGAGCTTACTGCCTTGCTATTCTTTGTCACCTGAATACCCCTACGGATAATTCTCGCACTTACCGAGTATCCGCTCATCCCCAGTTGATTCAAGTATTTCACAAAAGTGTTCAAAATACCATTCGATCTTTCGAAAATCCTCAGGAGCCTTTTTGCTCTTGAAATTCTTGCTTACTTGCTTTATGATTAATCTTGTTGACATCCATTGTCATTATCATTTTGAGTCCGTTAATTCAATTTGTTGCGGATGCTCGCAATCCTCAAACAAATCCTAGAATTCATCCTTGCGACTCAGACGTCATTTTAAACATGAGCTGGTTCTCGCCAATCAAATTGTCGTCGATTGTGCCCCTAAGTCTATTGAACTTACCCATCCTTGATCAGAGCGTCTGCTTCTGATCCTTCGCTTTGTAAGTCATAATTCCTTTACAATTGAGCTCTAAGTTATTCAGTTGTTTCTATAATCCAATGTCTTTGCATTGATTCTTCCTCTGGTTGTGTGCCGATACTCACATCAGATCCTTTTGTGGACCACCAGATCCTTTGTTGGATTTTATCCGACAATGTCCTTCATATTAAATAAGCTTGTGAGCTTTTCCTCTGATACATAATGCCTTTGGTAAATCCTATTCCTTGATTTGGCCAACCATGCTCTGCTTTCGAGCTGGTGATATTTACTATTGAAGCTTGTGGTATATGTTTCCACGATGCCCCGATGGGTTGAACCTATGCCTTCCATAATATGTGTGCACTCAAAAGTTTTCAGGAGTCATACTCTTCTGGTATTTTGCCAGATAAAATTTCAACACTACAACTTCTTTGAAAAATGAGAAGTGAATGAAAGCTTATGCATTGGAGAAGTGGGAGTCGACCTTGAACCTTTGTGTTCATGCCCATGGACACAATGTAGATCCTATCATGGAAGCTTCTTATAATAATTGCTATTTCCCTGGTATAATATCATCTGGTATCGGTGAATTGATCCTTTGCAATCGTGGTTCCGACCATGTTTCTCCTTGATTCCGTTTCTCGTGCAAGTTTGAGCACTTGTCTTGTGCAGAGCAATACCCTAGTCCAACCTCTACCTTGATCTGTCGTCGAGTATTACCCCCTGGTATCTCGAGGTTATCATGGAACTGCATAACTTCTTATGAGTTCTTCATCAAGTGCTACATTCTCACTGATTCCAATTTTCCACGGGCTCTGAGTTATTAATCACGCAAAGACACCGATAACTGAACCGAGTCCGCACTATGGTTCAACAACTCTTAGTAATCTTCTTTAAGTACGAGTTTGTACCCGATCACGCCATTCCTAGCCTGTTTGGCTATATCATTATCTTGATGATTTTAACTGTGCTACCTGGTCCTTATTCCCGGAGCACCACTTTCGACGATGAGCTAAGCTTACGTCAATTTTCCTCGTCATATCGTTTCACCTCGAACAACAAACTTGACCCCGAGTTTGTGTAGTATCTGTGGCTCCAATAATCTTTTGTTGCATCAGTCCTTTTGCTTGATGCAGTCGCTGATCAATTGCTTCTTCGTGGATCCCCTCGACAACAAAATGTCGTGATTTTCATCAACATTTTGACTCCTTCCAGGATATCAATGGAATTCTTGATGATAAGTGCCATCCTCGTTCCTTGGTAATTTGAGTTACCATCGACAACATCCTTACATTCCTTTCATCACAAACTTGATCATGTTATGGAGCTCCTTGCTAACCAGCTTATGTTATGTTCTACCTTGGAGTATTACCATCCTTTATGTCAAGGATATTGTGAGAATTTCTCCACCTCTTGAGAATTCTTGATATAGTAATACTTCTCGCCATCTCCATTTGTTTTCTGATCCCCGTGTTGTTTCTAACCTGAATACCGACAATTGAACTGTGATGCGTGAATTCAAAACTTCTAGCAATCCTATTGCTTTGGAGTTAATGGTTGATAGTTCATGCTTAGACTATTGGTTATCGAATCACCGTTCCAACATTGATCATGCTACCTAAGCCCATATTTTTTGTGCAGCTTTCCACCAATGTTTAATTGGGTATGTTTTCCTTGAGCATACCTCATTATATCATTCGATCTAGCTAATGTTATCTCCTTGGTCACATAGTTGTGGAAATCCAACTTTTGGAAATCTCAATGGATTGTCGCTGAGTCAATCTGTCACCTCACCTCCCCTTGATTTAATGATGAACCCTTGTTCGGAACTCGCTTCCATAATTCATTTCCCGAGAATCTTACAATGTCGTCTCGTCAATTTGTTTTGCACCTTTTCTTCTCAGGCACCCTGAGTCTGAGGTATCCAAACATCGATCATATCTGAATCTCGGTCATATATGATGGTTGGAACATTTTTCCAAGAGTTATAACACTGGTCTATTATGACCCAGTAAGGTGATGATACCCAGCACACCTGGCGGGAGGACCTATTGTTATAAGTTTTCCTTTTTAGCAAGGTTAGCTATTCTTCCATGAGGAAATTGTAAGACTTATTCTATAAGTTGTTCCTGATGGATCCTTTTTGTTTCCAAATTCTGATCTTCGCCTGTTGACCATGTCAATGCTATCTCGAAGCATGTCTATGGTACTCCGATTTTCAACAGGAACATTTGAAGCCCAAAGCTAATTGTTTCCTACTCAATTATCCAGACACCGTTGTATGGGTAATGTCATGAAATTTCTCTCCCCTTACCTAAAGGGTTTTCTGCATTATATCCTGTCATGGATATCATGCTCTGCTTGACCTTGGAAAGGTTATACCCTTGAAATATGTGTTTAAACACATTTTCCTTTCCATTGTTCTATTTACTCTGATAATCATATTTTCCTTTCCATTGTTTTGTTTAACCTTTCTTGTAATCTGACTTAGCTGAGCAGAGATAATTCCCTGCTTAGTTGAGCACCTCGTTGTACCACTCTCTCAGTAGACCATGTTACTTTTGTTGAGGACATTTCGGTAGCCACCGATGGATGAGAACTTGCCTATTGGTCCGCCTCGTTTCAACGAGCAGGAAAATGGTTCTCTTCGTCCCTCGCCCTTGGTACCAACGTGTCGCCGACATAACTGACAGGGTACTCTCTGACATGCCTTGCTATCATGACCGTGCAAGATGTCACTGCTCCTATAAAAAAAACCCACATGGTGGGCCCATAACCCACAGTTCCACAGGATCGAAACCTGACTCTCTTGTACACCCCCAATTCCCAAGGTTATTTCTCACGTTTGGCTTTGTATGTAATTCACGTGCCACCTTTCGTGAGATCATCAATTTTGGTATCAGACACAATACTTATTCCCGTTGCTCTGAACCCTTCAGGCATCGAACGATTGCCTGCCCGCTCGAAACTTCCCCACGATACCTCCTTACTTTGCTCCCGATATTGTCTTAAATTTCCATTCGAGAGTTACTTTCCGCCACCTTCCCCGATGTTATCAACCAGATAGTCAACCGTTCAGAGGTCTGTTATTCCGAAGTTACCCCTTGTCCTTCGTAAGTACGATGGAGTTCCCGAAGAAAGGACGACGACTTCATCATGATGCATTGGAATAAAGAATTGAAGACATCAACCAAATGATTAACTTCTTCGAGAAGATCCGTTAGAATATCGTAACCAGGACTTTCCCCCTTACTACACTCTTAAATCTCGGGACGAGATTTCTTGTAGTGGAGGAGAATTGTGACGCCCGGATAATTAAGCTACAGTAATCCCATGTTAACGATGCCATGTCAACCCGTTTACTGTTGCTAATCTCGCGTTAGTTCAGAACCGATCCAAATTCATATTTGAATTAAAGTCGAAACAATTAAAGCTTTCAAAAGTCCAAACTAAATTGTTCCTAATGTGTCAAATAATCCATAATAAATGTAGGTGAATAAATCAACTTTTAATAAAATACTTAAATGCACTAAATAAACTAAAAACAGCGATAAAACAATTATCTAAAATGCTTTTTAAAATAATAAGCAAATGCAAAATACTTTATTTAAAGTGCCGAAATATTTGGGGCTGTGACCTATTTAATAACACCAAATCAGTTGTTGTTTTTAAATTTTATAAAACTAAAATAAAAGGAAACAGAAAAGTAATAGAATAAAGAAAAAGAAAAACAGAACATAAAAAAAGGAGGAACCCCCCCCCACTGGGCCATCTGTGGCCCAGCTGGCCAGCCCAACTGGGCAAAGGCCCACCCCGCCCCCACTCCCTTATCCCCTCTTCCCCCGTAACCCTAACCCACGCACCACCCCCCCACTCGCGCCCCCACTCTCCCCCTCCTTCTCCCGATCCAGATCGGATCGGGCTCGACGCCGCCGCCTTGCCCTCATCCGTCGCCGCCCGGAGCACGACCTCGCCGGCGCCTCCTCCGCGCCGGACTGCCTCCACGTCGGCGTCGTCCCCATCAACCACCCCAACCACCGCTGCCCCGAACCCTACTAACCCGCCGTGAGCCGCGCCCCTCCTCTCTCTCCCTTGCCCCGTGCTCGTCCCCTCCCCTGCTCGCCGCTCGGGGCCGCGCCCTGCCACCGCGCGCGCCCGTGCCTCGCCTCGCTCTGCCGCTCCACTCGTCGCGGCCACCCGCACGCACGGGCGCCCCTCCTCCCTGCGCTCACCTCGCCCCCCTGCACCGCTTCACACGCCACGGTCGCCGCGCCCCGCGCGCGCGCTCGGCCGCGCTCACCGCCGTAGCCTCTGCCACTTTGCCCCGCGGCCACTTCCTCCGCCCCGCACGGCGCTCGCCGCTCGCCCCGCCCCGCCTGCATGGCCCTGCTCCGCCTTGCCGCCCGCTTCCCCTGCTGCTGCCCGCATGCGCTGCCCCTCCCCACCGCTCCGGTCTGCCGCGCCTCGCGCGCCCCGAGCCCCGCGGCAACTCCGCCTGCACCTGCCGCCGAGCCCGCCACCATTGCTGCTGCTCCACCGCTGCCCCGCGCGCCCACGGCTCCGCGCCTTCCCTCGCGCTTGCCGGCGGCCGCCGCTCCCCGCGCCCCGCTCCGATGCCGCCCGGCGCTCCTCCCGTCCCTCCCGTGCCAGCCACTGGCGGCCGGCCTCGCCGCGGCCCCCCTCGTTGGCCGCCGCCCGGTTCCGCCCCTCGACTGCTGTCGCGGCTTCACGCCGGCGCGCCGTCACCCGCGCCAGTTGGGCGCACCCGCGAGGGCCATCGCCCGTTCGGGTTGCGCCCGTAACCCGCACGCCCGCAAAGGCCCCTGGGGCCTATGACAAACGGGGCCCAGCCCCAGAACGTTTTAATAAAGAAAAATGATTTTAAAAAATTAATTAATAAAAACAAATAAATAAATAAATAATTAAGATAATTA
Source organism: Triticum aestivum (assembly GCF_018294505.1). Lineage (NCBI taxonomy): Eukaryota > Viridiplantae > Streptophyta > Magnoliopsida > Poales > Poaceae > Triticum > Triticum aestivum. Next base: position 300,990,387 of record NC_057802.1, on the reverse strand, counting down.
ATTAACTTAATTAATCCTGTTAATATCAACTAATTAAGATTAATTAACCTAATAACTAATTAACCTAATTAACTACTGTTAATTAGCTAACAGCCCCTGACAGGTGGGACCCACCTGTCAGGCTGACCAGGTCAACGGTCAACGTTGACTGCTGACGTCATGCTGACATCATGCTGATGCATTAATTAAATTTCGAATTAAATTAATTTATTAAATTCTAAAAATGATTTAAATCTTTAAAATTTAATATAAAATAAACCGTAGCTCGAATGGAAAAACTTTGTACATGAAAGTTGCTCAGAACGACGAGAAGAATCCGAATACGTAGTCCGTTTGTCAGCCACACGTCCCTAGCATAGCGAACCTGGAACTTTCCCCCTCCGGTCCGTCTGTCTAAAAACGCGAAACATCGGGAATACTTTCCCGGATGTTTCCCCCCTTCGCCGGTACCACCTACTGCCGCGTTAGGGCACACCTAGCGCCGCTCATTGTCATGTCACGCATCGTCATGCTTCTGTTTGCATTGTATTTACTGTTTCTTCCCCTCTTCTCTCCGGTAGACTATGAGGCCGACGCTGCTACTGTCCAGTTTGACTACGGAGTTGACGATCCCTCCTACTTGCCAGAGCAACCAGGAAAGCCCCCCCCCTTGATCACCAGATATCGCCTACTCTTCTCTATACTGCTTGCATTAGAAGAGTGTAGCATGTTACTGCTTTCGATAAATCCTATTCTGTTGCATAGCCTGTCATTGTTGCTACAGTTGTTACCCTTACCTGCTATCCTACTGCTTACTATAGGATGCTAGTGTTCCATCAGTGGCCCTACACTCTTGTCCGTCTGCCATGCTATACTACTGGGCCGTGATCACTTCGGGAGGTGATCACGGGTATATACTATATACTTTATATACATGACACATGTGGTGACTAAAGTCGGGTCGGCTCGTTGGGTACCCGCAAGTGATTCTGGTGAGGGGGCTGAAAGGACAGGTGGCTCCATCCCGGTAGAGGCGGGCCTGGGTTCCTGACGGCCCCTGACTGTTACTTTATGGCGGAGCGAGAGGGCAGGTTGAGACCTCCCAGGAGAGAGGTGGGCCTGGCCCTGGTCGGCATTCACGGTTACTTCAAATAACACGCTTAACGAGTTCTAGGTATTTGATCTGAGTCTGGCCATTTGGTCTATACACACTAACCATCTACGCGGGAGTAGTTATGGGTATCCCGGCGTCGTGGTATCAGCCGAAGCCTTCGTGACGTCAGTGACTGAGTGGCGCGCACCGCATTGGACCGTAAGCTCGCGCTTGTATTAAGGGGGCTAGGTCTGCTTCCGGCCGCGTACGCAACGTGCAGGTGTGCAATGGGCGATGGGCCCAGACCCCTGCGCGCATAGGGTTTAGACCGGCGTGCTGACCTCTCTGTTGTGCCTAGGTAGGGCTGCGACGTGTTGATCTTACGAGGCCGGGCATGACCCAGAAAAGTGTGTCCGGCCAAATGGGATCGAGCGTGTTGGGTTATGTGGTGCACCCCTGCAGGGAAGTTTATCTATTCGAATAGCCATGTCCCTCGGTAAAAGGACGACCCGGAGTTGTACCTTGACCTTATGACAACTAGAACTGGATACTTAATAAAACACACCCGTACAAGTGCCAGATATAACCCGGTGATCGCTCTCTAACAGGGCGACGAGGAGGGGATCGCCGGGTAGGATTATGCTATGCGATGCTACTTGGAGGACTTCAATCTACTCTCTTCTACATGCTGCAAGATGGAGATGGCCAGAAGCGTAGTCTTCGACAGGATTAGCTATCCCCCTCTTATTCTGGCATTCTGCAGTCCAGTCCACTGATATGGCCCTTTACACATATACCCATGCATATGTAGTGTAGCTCCTTGCTTGCGAGTACTTTGGATGAGTACTCACGGTCGCTTCTCTCCCTCTTTCCCCCCTTTCCTTTCTACCTGGTTGTCGCAACCAGATGCTGGAGTCCAGGAGCCAGACGCCACCGTCGACGACGACACCTACGGCACTGGAGGTGCCTACTACTACGTGCATCCCGCTGACGACGACCAGGAGTAGTTAGGAGGATCCCAGGCAGGAGGCCTGCGCCTCGTTCGATCTGTATCCTAGTTTGTGCTAGCCTTCTTAAGGCAAACTTGTTTAACTTATGTCTGTACTCTGGTATTGTTGCTTCCGCTGACTCGTCTGTGATCGAGCACTTGTATTCGAGCCCTCGAGGCCCCTGGCTTGTATTATGATGCTTGTATGACTTATTTATGTTTTAGAGTTGTGTTGTGATATCTTCCCGTGAGTCCCTGATCTTGGTCGTACACATTTGCGTGCATGATTAGTGTACGGTGAAATCAGGGGCGTCACAGTTGATATTGCTGTTATGGAGTTCTGTGGTTATGCTCTTACATGGTGGAATCAGCTGCAAGACGATCGGTTGATGTCAGGCAATAATAATATCCGCAGCTGGACTTTGATGAAGGGAGTCATGAGGCGCCATTTTGTTCCATCCTACTATGAGAGGCAATTGTACAAGCAGTTGCAGGGGCTCACTCAAGGTTCCCGCACTGTTGAGGAGTACTATAAAGAGATGGAGGTGCTGCTAATTCGGACAAGAACCCGTGAAAGTGATGAGGCAAAGATGGCAAGATTTTTACATGGGCTGAATGATGAAATATCAGATTTTGTGGAGATGTTTCCTTATGATACATTACAAGATGTGGTACGTCAAGCTATAAGAGTTGAGAAGAAGAATATGCGTAATGGTCGTACTCGTGCTTTCCAAGGCCACACTACCACACGCTCATCGCAGCAAGCACAACAGCCATATGGTTCTCAGTTTGAGGGTGCACCACCTAGACACCCACATGCCTTGATGGCTTCCTCACCTGCTATTCGCAATCAAGATAAGCGGTCATCAGCTACAACAGGAGTATCATCTGCTCCACCTCCAAAAAAGAGTTCTTCACGTAGCAGCGACATTCAAACAAGTGCAAAGGAAGAGGCAATATTTCTTCGGAATGCCCAAGCAAAAGAACTATGATCATCAATGAGCGAGGTGAATGGGAGTCTGAAAGTGACCCTGAAGGTGTCAATGATGAAGTGGAAGAGGAGCAAGGTTGGGAAGCAGGAGGAACTATTTTATCTCATGAGGAACTTGATGGAGAAGCGCTGGTTGTATGTCATTCACTTAACGCCCAGGTTGTGGAGGAGCAAAAGGGGCAGCGGCATAATCTTTTCCACATACGTTGCCTTATCAACTCAAATATATGTCGAGTGATTGATAGTGGCAGCTGCAATAATATTGCAAGCACGGAGATGGTCGAGAAGCTTCAATTGCAAACAAAACATCACCCACACCCATACCGCATGCAATGGTTGAATGATTGTGGCGCAATTATGTAGCGACCAGACCTCAAATGGCCTGTGCTGCTGTGCACCAGTGTCATCCCTGGATCAGTAATGCTGACACGCACAGTACAAATGGAGGATTTATAACAGAGTAGCAATCACACACTTATTACATCGAATATCTCCGAAGAGATTAAGTATGATAAACATGGCTTAAGGCCATCTAATAACGATAACAGCGGAAGACTTGGAAGATAAGTGAGTCCATCACTCCAGCGGCATCACTGAGTATAAGACCACGACCTAAGGCACCTTACTCGTCGTCTGAAAAGTCTGCAACATGAAAAGGTGCAGCCTGAAAACGGGTCAGCACATAGAATATGCTGGCAAAGTAACACATAGAGAGCAATGAACAATAATAATGCTATACTATATGCATATATGGCTGGTGGAAAGCTCTATGGTTATAGTTTTGCAAAAAGCCAATTTTATCCTACTGCAAAGGAATAAATTTTATTTAACTATCATGGTGGTTGTGAAACATTGATAAGGTACCTCCAACTCAATCCCAATTAGGTGTCATCATTAACCCAACAAAATTAATTATAAGTAACATGGTGATGAGATTCAAATGATAATCCAGGTACTAGATACTCAAGTTGTCCATAACCGGGGACACGGCTAACCATGATTAGTTTGTACACTCTGCAGAGGTTTGCGCACCTTTCCCCACAAGACTCGATCGCCTCCGCTTGATTCTCGCACTGCATGATGTTTGAGAAACGGATGACCGAGACACAGTCTTTCCGAAACAATCACTCTTTACTCTGGGTGGACCGGTACACCTACTTTCCCCTACATCTGCTAGTCCACCTCTTCAAGAGATCTTGTAACCTACTCAACTATGCTAGAGCCCATAATAGCTTGTGGCTGCACACGGAAGTTTCTAGCATGAATAATCTTATGATCCCTTTGAGCCTGGGTGGCGGACCTTATACATACAGACAACACTGGGTTCTCCAGGTGCCTCAATCCACCCAGATGTGAGTTTTAGTTGCCACCTTAAGTTGAACCATTATTAAGAATCTCACATCTGTCGTGAATATCACTCAAACCCAATCCACGTCTACGAGCATAGCATGGCAATAATAAAAGCAACGTAGAAGTAACTCCCAAGGGTTTGATAAGAAAAAAATAGGTAATAGGTACTACCTCAACTACTTCCCAATACCCACAATTTAATTAGATCCTAATCATGCAAGTGTTTGAGGAAAACAGATCTAATGCAGTAAAACTGGGTATGAACGGGATATGATCAAAGTGTTACTTGCCTTGCTGATGATCCGCAATACCTAGCGAGTCGAAGTAACAAGCGGCACACTCCGGGTACTCTATCGGAAACAAACAAGCATACAATCAGTAATCATCTAATGCACGGGTAAAACTCGAATGAAAGATCCAACCAGAAAGTTCAGCTTAAGAACTCCGGTTTGCAAAAAGAATCAACTCGAAAGAAACAACGAAAGTCAAACGACGAAAGAAAGAAACTTCGTTTGCTAATCTGGATCTAGGTCAAATTTTACTGTAGCAAAAACTTGTTTGAGTAGGTTAAACGGAAAGAGAATTTCGAGACGAAACTCTAGGTGCTTGAATCGCCTGATTCCGATAAACGAGCGAGAAGTTAAACAGAATCGAAGATTCTATCAGAAATCGAATCTGAGAAAATAACGAGAAAAATCCGACGAAAAAGAAAAACGGACGAACGGTTAAATAACGGACGTTCGTTAACAGAGAAAAACCGACGAACGCGTTCGTTAAAACGAACGGTTCGGTGAACGCTCGCAAAATAATAAAACCGAAAAAAACCGATCTAGGGTTTTTTTAAAACGAATGGTTTTTTTAAAAGAAAACCGGCAACGGCGAGGTGCGGCTACCTCGGGGACGGGCTCCGGCGACGGGGCTCGGGGCTCGGGCGGCTCGGGGGCGAGGGGCGGGGCTCCGGCGAGCGGCGGCGGCGGCGGCGCGGATCCCGTGCGGGCAGCGGCGGGCGAGGCGAGTGCGGCGGCGGCGGCTTGCGGTGAGGGAGAGGGGGGGGGCAGCGGCGGTATAAATAGGGGGGGTGGAGGTGACTTGGGGGAGGGGGTGGCCGGCGGGAGCCGTGCGGGAGCCGGACTCGGCCATGGCGGCGGCGGCGTCTCGTGCGCGAGGAGGAGAGGGGCGCGGGGTGGGCCGGCGGCCTGGCTGGGCTCCGGCCCGGTCGGGCGCGCGCAGTTTTTTTTAAATAAGTTTCGCGGAAAACAATTCGTAGAAAAATAAATAAAAATCAGAAAAATATGAAATAAATTTTCCCCGTCTAGTTAGAAAATCTAGAATAGGGTGAACATTGTTTTAAATCAAAATAAATATTTTGAAAACATGCAATATTTTTAATGCAATAAAAATTGCAAATAAAATCCAAATAAATTCCAAATAATGATTTTAACATTTTTCCTCCAGTATTTCAATTGTTTTGGAGAAGTCATATTTTCTCCTCTCGTTTATTTTAAAATGAAATATTTTTCCGGAGGGAAAATAATTAAAACCAAAATCCTCGTCTTATTATTTGATAAAAATCAAATATGAAAATTTAAGAAAAATCCCCAACTCTCTCCGAGGGTCCTTGAGTTACTTAGGATTTATCGAGGATTTGTCAAAATGCAATAAAACATGATATGCAATGATGATCTATGTATAACATACCAAATTGAAAATTTGTGATGTTACAAATTAAGGTGATTAGTAGCATGCAATACCAATTTCAGTTGGGACATATCAAGATGATGTTGAGTGTGATGTGGTGCCGATGCACGCTTGTCACTTGCTTCTTGGACGACCGTGGTTGCATGACCGTGATGTGCAAATCAGCGTGCGTGTGAGTCGCTTATGTTTTGTCCGTAAAGGAGAAAAGTTCACTTGGCTGCCCATGACACCCGAGGAAGTCTATCTTGATGAGATGAAAAGAAAAGGAAAGAAAAAGGGAGAGAGTGATCATACACAATGAGTGAGCCACCGACATAGTGAGGGAGTGTTTCCACAGCCAAAAGCTCCACAACCAAATATGACCAAGCCCGGGGAAAAACAGGGATTAGTTATGATGACTAGGAAAAGGGATATGCGGGAATTGAGAGAACCTAATGCTCCATTCTTTGTACCCATGTACAAGGAAACTTTATTGGCTGCTAACGACTTATCCTCAACTCTTCCTAGTGCTGTGTTGGATCTTTTGCAGGAGTATGGGGATGTGCTTCACAAGGAGGTGCCACCCAGATTGCCGCTGAAGCGAGGCATTGAACACCAAATCGACTTGGTTCCAGGCGCCCCGCTTCCAAAAATTCCACATATTGAGAGTGCTAAGAGGGGTGAGTTGAGTGACTCCACCAAATGTGAGGAAGAATGTCCATTTTCCAAACATCCACATATTGAGAATGATAAGAGATGTGAGATGAGTGACTCCACCAGATGTGAGGAACAGTGTTCACTTCCCAAAAGTCCACATAATCAGAGTGATAAGAGAGGTGAGGTGAGTGAGTCCACCAAATGTGAGGATCAAATTGTTCGAAATGAGATTAGAGAGATGGAATATCTCCACCATGCATACCCCACATTCAGCGAGAGAGTATAAGTGAGTTGTGTGAGTCCACCAAATATGAGCATGAGGTAATCCATCACAAGATTAGAGAAATGAGTGAACCACAACATATTATACCATACCATCAAAGTGAGAGGAGTAGCGAGTTGTGTGAGTTCACCAAATCTGAGCTTGAGGTGTTTACACACAATATCAAAGAGATGAGTGATCCACCAAATGAAAGGAGAGAAGACTATTCAACTACTAACCATTCACAAAGTTCTCTTTCTTTGAAGTATGTGCAGATGCAAAAATCATACTTAGCTGCCCTTCTACAGCGATGGGAGGATGAGATCCATGAACAATTATGGTGCACATGGACCACCATCAAAGAAACATCATGTGGGGTATGTGATCTTCAAAAAGGCATGGAGGTACTCAGTGAGGTAAAAGAAAAGAGATCATTCATCTTGAAGCACCCAGAGGTATGCACTTATGAGCTCTTGAAGCATTGGCGCGATGAAATTAGAGAAAAGATGATTGCTATGTCATCCATCAAACAATATCCTTTTGTTAATCATAATGAAACCATCAAGGAGCCAACAAAACTAAAAACTGAATATGCTTATTTGACTTTTACTTGGCCAATATATTTTGTATTGTCCTTGTGCTATTATTTTGTAGTCCGAAGGAAGTCGAGGGCGACTTTTCTTCAAGAGAGGGAGGATGATACAAACATGGATGTGCCTGATTACAAGTTTGTACTCCATGGAAATGTTAGCTGGAAAGAATTGTTGAATCGAACAAAACATTTGAAGTTCGCAAAGGTGAAAGCTAAACTTAAGCATTTGATAAAATCTTTGCATTGTTTCTTTGTACTGGCCAATTTTCTTTTGTGTGATGACCAGCTAGAGTCGAGGACGACTCCTTTTCAAGAGAGGGAGGATGATAAGGACATGAAAACTATTCAACCCTTAGAGTCGAGGACGACTCCTTTTCAAGAGGGGGAGGATGATGAGGACATCCCGACCATGGATACCACACCAACAATCATCAATGGTCCAATCACAAGAAGTCGCACAATGCAAATACATGATCAGGTGAACGCTAACTTAAGTTTATCATTTGACCTTGAAAACATGGTTGTGCCTTCACCTTCTTTGTTGTTGGTTGAACTCAGGTGCAATATCGAAGAAGGCCAAGCACATTTCAGTCCGTGCAAAACAATGTGTTATAGCGAAGAAACAAAGTTAGAAGTTCATGAAGAAATGAGTTGTCTGCTGAAGAAACATTGTTCCGATTTTGACGAAACAATGTTTTGCACGAGTTTGGATATCCCAACTTGCAAAAGGTTCCTAGAACTCGAGTTTGCTGCTGAAGGAAACATTGTTCGACTCCAGTAAACAATGTTTGGTCGGAAACTGCCAACCACCTCCAACGAGAGTCTTCCAGAAGCTACCTCATTAAGTCTCTAAGCCATTTAGTTAAACCAAAGCTTGTTCTCTTTCACACCTAAGCTGGTTCCAGAAGCTAGTTTGTTTTCACACCTATCCAGGGGGGTTGTCCCGATTATAAATAGGCTAGCTCTTCCCTTCGTTGGGGACTTTTGCCATTTCTATCAAAGACCAAAGACATAGACTCCTCCTGAGATTGGAGAGCTCTTGTTATCCTTATTCTCGTGATTCCTTGAGAAATTGCTCCTAATTCGTGCTCCACGGCTAGATCGTGTTGTGTGGATTAGAGTTCATGGTTTCCCTTGCGGATTGCACCTATCCCGTGCTCCACGACTTGAGCGTGGTTGTGTGGGGTAGTATTGCGAGTTGTGGATCGGCGAATGTTCGGATTGTAAGCTTCGGTGAGCATCCTCCTCGTCGGGTCATAATTTCTTATTTTCCATTTTTCGGCTGCTTGCATCTAGTTATCCCCATCCGTTTATCGATCCTACGCCGTGAAGATCAGACCTCCCGTTGAACACCCTCTTGTCCTAAGACGGTGTCGCATCAGCCGCCCCCGCGACATTGGCGTGAGGTTGGGGGTGATGCGACCTTGGTACGAGCGGCCTCCTCCCGGCTACCCGTTTCCCTTGTTTGCCCAGGTGCAAGGCTCCGGAGAAGGCGGAAGCGCCCCACGCCGCATGTGCCACGGCGGTGGTGGCCAGGCAGTGCTTGCACGAGCTGCCGGCCCACGAACCCACACCGAGGGCTCCTCACGTGAGTTCGTGGTGTGGGCGGTGATGCCACCGCGCACGTGGATCCAGTTCCTGTGGTTCTTTGCCGGGGAGATGCCGCCGAGGGGGGCACTTGAGCTATGGCTGCAGCACGCCGGGTGCTGCACCCTGGCCACGGGGTCAGAGGTCGAGGCCGTCCCCAAGGGCGAGATCTTCATGACCCGAGGATGGGGTGAGGTCGCCCGCGCTTGCCGCGTGGAGGGGGCCCTCGCCATCCACTTCAAGTGCGACGGCGCCTCCACGCTGTTCTTCAAGGTCTTCGACGAGGAAGGCCGCTGCCTGGAGTGCTGCCCTAGAGGAAGCCCGCCGAGATGGCGCGGCAGCAGGCGCCGAGCCTGCCTCCGGTCTTGCCGATGGCTCCTCCAGCAGCAGCGACGACTCCTGGGAGTCCAGCGACTCTTCTGAGCCTAGCGAGTCTCCGTAGATGAGCGACGACAGCTACGCGCCACCGAGCTCTCGCCGTGCCCGGGGCGCGGCAGCGGCATCTGCCCGTCGTCGTGGATGATCTGGATGGGGTTGCCGTCGGCCTCTCGTTGCCCACTGTTGATGATGGCGTCGGCAACGGCGGCCATAGTTAGGGCTTCTTGAGATTTTTCTTCTTTTGTTCACTGCGAGGAATCGAGACGAACCCCGTGGGGGCATGTAAAGAACTTGTAACACTTTTACTCCAATGCTTATTATTCCTACTATAATGTTTGTGGTTGCATGTCTTGCTTTGGCATTGTCCCCCTTTTCGTCCTCGCAGTAGCTTAGCGCTCTACGCCGGCAGGTCCCGGTCCCCAGGCAGGCTTCAGCTGTCGCTGGTATGCCATGTCGTGATGGCGTGGTCAAGGCCAGGAGGTGAGCGGCCCAAGGTCCAGTAAGAGCTCCTGAGGCGTGATGCTCAAGAGGTCCCCCTTGGCGTGCAAGCAGCTTCCTGAAGGCTGAAAAGGAAGGCGGCATTGCCAGAGCAAGGCTGCGAGAGTCAAAAATTCTGGATTGTGGCGTCGCGCTAACATGAACGTGTGACTTATCTTAACGAGCCCGAGGTGACTCCCTGCGCGGCGCCCGATGTGCGCTTCCATGGTGGTGCTGCTAGGAAAAGCTCATGCCGGACTCCCCCTTCCTTGCTTATTTAAATGCTCTACGTCCTCAGGTCCCGACCCTCGAGCGAGGCTCAGCCATCGCTGGTATGCCAGGTCGCGTCGCCATGGTCAAGGCCAGGGGGTGAGGGCTGGAGAGTTAGTAAGAGTTCCTGAGGTGCGATGCTCAGGAGCCCCCTTTAACGCACAAGCGAATCGCGTGGGAAGGGGGCAGCCGGCAGGGCCGCCCGTGGCTAAGCTCCGGAGATTCCCGCGGGTTAGTTCGAGGGGAGAATATAGCTCATAATCACGTTTGCTGTCCTGCCGCTAATCTTTCCGCAAGAAGATGAATGCACCAAGGATCTGGTGAGGTGACGTGCGCGGGGCGGGCCGCGAGCCAGAGCTCGATCTCTCAGGTTTGTCCGCGTTGCAGGGATGGACCCGAGCACAAACGTCGTGCCAGCATGTGTAGCCCCTGTTGCGGGATGAGCAGGAGGTCGGTCAGCAATGCGGGAGGCCGCGAAGGGCAACATGCAAGTAGGTGATAATCATAAAGTAACTCATGGGAGGGGGCAAGCTAGTTCAGGTAAATGCAAGAACGATACATGCCACAGGGACAGACCCATGCGGCCTGGGGATGATGCAGCCCGAGGGGCGCCCCCAATAGAGTAAGTTAAAGATGCGAAAGGATACATGTCGCAGGGACAAGCCCGTGCGACCTGGGGATAATGCAGCCCGAGGGGCGCCCCCAACTGAATGAACCGAAAAAGTCACCTGGCACCGTTGCTGAAGAGATGCTGGAGCAGCCAAAGATGCCTGTTGAAGAAGCCGCTCCTCACGAGCCACCTGGGCCCTGAACCTCGGGAGGCTCTGGGGCTTGGGTGTCTCATGAAGAACCGTCGCCATCTCTGCCAGGACCGCGTGGTGCCTGGCCTCCTGAGTCGCCAGAACGTTCCACAGGTGGCGCTGGAAGGTGGCAGCCGCATTCGGCAGGCCGAGGGGCATGCGAACGTAGCTGTGAGGGGACCCTCACACCGACCAATGCGCAAAGGCCAGAAGCGCTCTTGGGATGCGGCTCTGTTGAGCCTTGGGATGTTGATGTAGACGCGCAGCTCGTCGTCCTCGTCAGGACAAGGAGCCGCGCCAGGAGGTGGGCGGCGGTCGCCGCGCATGGCTCTTGCCTCTTGTAGCTTCTCGGTTGCCTTGGTGATGAACTCCCGAGCACCAGGCACTCCATGCCTTGTGCCCTCATGAGGGAAGTGTGCGATGAAGCGTGCCTCCATGTGGTGCCGAAGTGCCTCCCTTGTGACATTGGCTAAGTCCGAGGCCCTCCAGAAGAGAGCCCCCGAGCCCAGCCCAAGGAGGGCACCGGGTGCGCCTTTCTATGCGAGGGAGGGAGGCACCCCACCTGTGGGTGCCGGTCCTGAGGTGGCGCCGCTGGAGACACCGCTCTCCTGAGGCTCTTAGTGGAGCAGCTGCTTCTTCTTCTTGGGAACAACCTTAGGAGGGTAGATGGCGCCTTCGTTGTCTGGGTCCTCAACCGCCTCAGCCTAATAGGCACGCTCGAGAGAGCACACCACGTCCTTTTCCTCGCAGGCGATCGTGATGATGTCGCAGTTCCCTGGCATCTTGAGGACATTGTAGCCATGGTGGGTCGCAACCATGAACTTGGCCAGGGCTGGATACCCAAGGATGGCATTGTACGGTAGGCGGATGTGGGCGACGTTAAAGTCGATGAGCTCGGTGCGGTAGTTGTCGCGTTGGCCGAAGGTGACAGGGAGGCGGATCTGCCCTATCGGGGTGGTGGAGCCGTCGGTCACTCCTAAGAAGGGCTTGGTGGGCTGCAGCTGATCACATGGCACTTGGAGGCAGTCGAATATCTTGATGGAAAGAACATTGAGCCCTGCACCACCGTCGATGAGGGTCTTGGTGACAAGGACATTGGTGATGACGGGCAAGCAGAGCATCAGGAGGGCGCCGGCAGTTGCCGCGCACATGAGCTGGTCGGACGAGCTGAAGGTGATGGTGCACTTGGACCACCTGAGCGGGCGCATGGCCTCGAGCCTGGGGAGGGCCGCGTTCACCTCAGAAGCGAACTGCTTGAAGATGCGCTGGGAGGCTGGGGCCTGAGCGCCGCCCAAGATGCAGGCGATGGCACACGGTTCCTGGAAGCCCCCAGCCCCCTCGTCCTCGTCGTCGTTCCTCCTTGGTGGTGGTGGCAGCGGAGGGAGGCCGGCCTTGCCCTGAGGATGGTCCTCACGAGGCTGGTCCCTCCAGGCACCCTCGCGAGGCTGGTCCTGCCAGCGGTCCTCACGGGCTGGCCGTGCCACTCCTGGCGGGGGCCGCAGTCGTCCCAGCGTCCTCCACTTCGACCTCCTCCACGGCCGTAGCCTCGATCGCTGCACTCAGGGCGTCGACCGAAGCATCCGTCGCGGATGGCCCTAAGCTCCCGACAGTCATTGGTGTTGTAGTTGTATACGTTGGGGAAGGCGCAGAACGGGCGGCTGCCCTTGGATGACTCTGCGTGGTCGCAGCCGCGCTTCATCTCCAGTTCATCCGCGAGCACTGCCGCCCCCTTACGCTTCACGTCCTTGGTCTTGGCCTTCTTGTCTTCAGGGTCGGCAGCTGGAAGCTCGAGGAGGGAAAGGCATCCTTCCTCAGCTCTCGCGCACTTGGTCGCCATGTTGAACATCTCCAGGGCCGTGCACAAGTCCTCGTGTATGGCGAGCTCCTCCTTCATCTTGACATCGCGAATGCCATCAGAGAACGCTATGGCCTCGTCCGTCACCTTGGGAATCTTGAGGCGAACATTGTTGAAGCGTTGGATGTACTTCTGCAGGGTTTCCCCTAGCTGCTGCTTGATGCGCCGCAGGTCACCCGCGGCAGGCGGGCGGTCATGACTGCCCTGGAAGTTGGCGACGAAACGCTCGCACATCTCGCCCCAGGAGGAGATCGATCCCGCGGGAAGGTTCAGGAGCCACGAGCGCGCGCCGTCTTTGAGAGCCATGGGAAACCAGTTCGCCATGACTTTCTCGTCGCCGTTGGCTGCCTCGATGCTCAGCTCATAGAGCTGCAGGAACTCAGCAGGGTCGGGGGTGCCGTCGTAGCCCGGAGGCAGGTCGGGCTTGAACTTCCCCGGCCAGACGACGCTGCGCAGCTTGGGAGTGAAGGCTCGGCAGCCCGCGGTGGTCACTGGAGCTCGTCGCGGAGGCGGTGCTTGGTCTTGGTACCCATGCGCCGCCACTGCGGGTGGCGCGCAGTCTTGACGTGGCGGTGCTGGGAGTGCAGGAGCACCATCTTGTGGCCGCCGGACCTCCTGGCAGCTTTCTTCTTCGCGCGCGGGCGCCCTGCGCGGTGAGTCGCACCGCGGGGCCGCACGTCTCGGTGCAAGGGAGACGTCTTGACGCGGAGGTGGCGGAGGCGGTCCGTGGGCCACGTCGCCCGTGGTAGGAGGCGGGCGAGGCAGCGAGAGGGACGGTGCAGGAGAGCCCCCAACGGCGTTGACGAGCTCGGCGATGCGGTCCAGCCAGTCCTCGTAGAGGTCATCGACGGGTCGGTAGCGCAGGAGCTCGCACGCCATGAGCAACGCAACCTGCGCGTCTGCGGGCTTGCGACGAGCGTGGGACGACGAGCCGGCCGGAGTCAGCGATGGGGTGGCGGTGCGTCCGTCCCTCCGCACAGAGGGGTGCAGCGACGAAGCTTGCTGCTCGTTCCCCATCGAGCCGGTGGCGGCGTTGGCAGCAGGTGATGGAGAGCGACGAGGAGGCCCGCTGACGGGCGACGTCTGGGCAACGCGAGTGTTGAGAGCGGCTCGGCGCTCAGCACGGGCTCGACGAGCATCGGCCATGGAAGTAGTGGAGCAGTGGCGCGTCGATCGACGGAAGAGAGGTTTCGACGCACCCTACCTGGCGCGCCAAATGTCGGATTCGGGGTTCCGCAGACCCTTGACAGGTTCGAACTCTGGGGTGCGCATGAAGAACACTCTCTCCCCAGCCTGCCCGCTTAGTAATCACACGGCCAAGCTCGACGAACCCAAAGAACAAGGGACACAAGGATTTATCCTGGTTCGGGCCACCTTGCGCTGTAATACCCTACTCCAGCTTTGTAGTAGATTGCCTCGAGGGGCTGAGGACGAACTAGTATAGTGGTGGAACAGCCTCAGGAGGTGAGGTGTTCTTGAGCTCGATGAGCTGGTGAGGTGGCTTTGGGTGGAATGGATCCGTCCCAAGATGCCCCTCTATGGTGGTGGCTAAGTCCTATTTATAGTGGCCTTGGTCCTCTTCCCAAATGTAGGCGGGAAGGGATCCCACAATGGCCAAATTGGAAGGGAGACAACTAGTACAAGCTATCCTAACAAAAGTAGTCATCGCCTGCGAAAGGCTCTAGTGGTGACACTGCAGTGGGCTCCACGATGACCTCCGTCCTGCCGTACTGGCGGTCTTGGTCTTGTTGCACCGGAGTGGAAACCGTTGACTGATTCCTCGGGACTCCGCGCCTGCGCTTGCCTCCTTAGCACCAAAGAGGAAACTGGTACACGGCGCCCGCTGGCGCCCGCTTCGCCTTGGTCGTCATGGCTCACGTCATGTGAACCTCACGAGGGGATAGTGCACCCCCCCTGTGGACCGCCTTTTCAGTTTTAGAAAAAATAAAAGAAAATGATGGATATGTCAAAAAAAAAAGTTTCCAATGTGATATGTGGTCTAGTTGTTGGGAAAATTTACAAATATGAATTTCGACTTTATTTTCAAAATCTCTCTGGAATTTGTAAAATGGGCATAACTTTTGCATACGAACTCGGATTAAAAAGTTTTTTATATGAAAAATCTTCTACTCGAAAAGTTACATACTAATTGAACCGGGGGAACCCCGTTCAACATCTTCAAAATCCCCAAAAACCTAACAGAACGAAAGATACGTGGCTTTTAAGATCTAGAGGGGGGAATGAAAAAAATCAAACTTACTAGTGGCGCACCATTTGCTAGGTGCGCCACTAGTAACAGAAAAAAAATTGTTTCAAACTTTTTTTTGGAAAAAATGTTCAAAATATGATACGTAATATGAACGGAAGTTTGAAATATTTTTTCAAAATTTCATCACACTCATGAACATGAACAAAGTCCTAGACATCAACAAGGTTTAATAGGATTGATATTCTAGATATATCAACAAGTGCCTGTTAAGTTAGCTGGTGCTTGGGTTGGATAGAACTCTGAAGTTAAGCGTGCTTGGGCTGGAGTAGTGTGAGGATGGGTGACCTTTTGGGAAGTTTGACCACGGAGTGCGATTTGACTTGAGATTAAGCCATAGTGACCCGAGATTAAGAAAAAAATTTGAAAAAAATATTTCTGATTTTTTTTTGAAAAAAATGTTAGTAATGGCGCACTTCTATGTGGTGCGCCATTACTAAGTCAGATAGTAATGGCGCACTGCCTAGTGCACCATTAGTAAAAAATTCTAATGGCATGATGCTAGTGGCGCACCTGTAGTGCGCCATTAGTAGGCAAAACAGGTGCGCCACTAGCAGGCCTTTTCCGAGTAGTGTAGTGAGGTTGCCCCCAGGGAGGTCTTGGTGTCGTCCGCCTCGCGAGGCTTGGCCCCTCGCGAGGGTCTTGAGTTGTTGCTGCTGAAGCTGGGCCATACCGAGCTGTTGATGGAGCCACGCTGCGGGCCGCAGGCAGGCAAGTCTGGGTACCCTCGTTCCCAGGACGCCGACACAAATAATTCATCTTTACTAGGCAATTCTTTTTCATGAAGCTTTCTACTAAACTTGGAAAAATTAAACTCATGAGACTCATCACCAAAACTAACACCGACAATTTGTTTCTTACAATCTATCTTACCATTAATTGTGTTCAAGAAAGGTCTACCAAAAATAATGGGACAGAAGTCATCTTGTGGGGAAGCAAGAACAAGGAAATTAGTAGGGTATTTTATTTTCCCACACAAGACTTCAACATTTCTAACAATCCAAATTGGTGATATGGTGTCTCTGTTAGCAAGTTTAATAGTAACATCTCTTTCTTCTATCTCTGCGGGTGCTATGTCATTCATAATTTCTTGATATAAGGTGTAAGGAATAGCACCCACACTAGCACCTATGTCACATAAACCATGATAACAGTGATCTCCTATTTTAGTTGAGATGACAGGCATGCCAACAACAGGTCTATGTTTATCCTTTTTATCAGGTTTGGCAATTCTAGCAGCTTCTTCACAAAAGTAAATAACATGCCCATCTATATCTTCTTCTAAGAGATCTTTAACCATAGCTATGCTAGGTTCTACTTTGATATGTTCATCAGGTTTAGGTGTTCTAATATAGCTTTTGTTAACCACAGTTGAAACTTTAGCACGTTCCTTTATCCTAACAGGGAAAGGTGGTTTCTCAATATAAGCAGAAGGAACAACTGGATCAACATTATAAAGTATAGTTTCTTCTTTAACCGGTACCGGTTCTTTGATTTCTTCTTTAATAGGTGGGTGATATTTAAACCACTTCTCTTTAGGGAGTTTAACATGAGTAGCAAATGATTCACAAAAGGAGGATACTATCTCAGAGTCAAGTCCATATTTAGTGCTAAACTTTTGAAAAGCATCGGTATCCATAAAAGATTTAACACAATCATACTTAAGTTTAATACCTACCTCTTTACCTTCGTCGAGTTCCCAATCTTCAGAGTTGCGTTTAATTCTTTCCAAAAGATCCCACCGGAATTCAATAGTCTTCTTCATAAAAGAACCAGCACAAGAAGTATCAAGCATGGTTTGATCATTACGAGAAAGCCGAGCATAAAAATTCTGAATAATAATTTCTCTTGAGAGCTCATGATTGGGGCATGAATATAACATTGATTTAAGCCTCCCCCAAGCTAGAGCGATACTTTCTCCTTCACGAGGCCAAAAATTATATATATAATTCCGATCACGATGAACTAGATGCATAGGATAATTTTTTTTGGTGGAACTCCAATTTCAAACGATTCCAATTCCAAGATCCAATAATATCGCATAGCCTATACCATGCCAATGCTTTTCCCTTCAAAGATAAAGGGAAAACCTTTTTCATAACTTCATCTTCGGGTAAACCTGCAAGCTTAAACAATCCACAAATTTGTTCTACATATATGAAGTGCATATCAGGATGTTCGGTTCCATCTCCTGCATAAGGATTAGCTAGCAGTTTCTCTATCATACCCGAAGGAATTTCATATTCAATATTTTCAGTAGGTGCAGTAGGTTGAGGGGTAGATAATTGTGGTTCCAGACGAGGTGAAGATACCCCGAACAAACCCCTCGAAGGATAGTTTTCCATGGTAAGAAGTGAAAATAAATTTCAGCACACTATATAAATGTTTCCTTACCAAATTCCACTTACCAAAGGTGCTTCACTCCCCGGCAATGGCACCAGAAAATAGCCTTGATGACCCACAAGTATAGGGGATCAATTGTAGCTCTTTTTGATAAGTAAGAGTGTCGAACCCAACGAGGAGCAGAAGGAAATGACAAGTGGTTTTCAGCAAGGTAATGTCTGCAAGTGCTGAAATTGTAAGTAGCGGAGTAGTTTGATAGCAAGATAATTTGTAACGAGCAAGTAACGGTAGTAGTAACAAAAGTGCAGCAAGGTAGCCCAATCCTTTTGAGGCAAAGGGCAGGCCAAAACGGTCTCTTATGATAAGCAAAGCGTTCTTGAGGGTACACGGGAATTTCAACTAGTCACTTTCATCATGTTGGTTTAATTTGTGTTTGCTACTTTGATAATTTGATATGTGGGTGGACCAGTGCTTAGGTGCTGTTCTTACTTGAACAAACCTCCTACTTATGATTAACCCTCCCGCAAGCATCCACGACTACGGGAAAAGTGTTTGATTTCGGGTTCCGGCAAAACCCTCGAGGTTCGAACACTGGGGTGCGCACGAAGATCTCCCCTACCTGATCACGCCCTCAGCCTCACCGCGAACTCAAAGCCTAGCTCGACGAACCCGCAACACAAGAGACACGAGGTTTATACTAGTTCGGGCCATTGTTGTGGTGTAATACCCTACTCCTGTGTGGTGTGGTGGATTGCCTCTCGGGCTGAGGATGAATAGTAGAAGGGGAAGAACAGCCTCCTGAGGAGAGGTGTTCTTGTCCTTGGTGAACTTGTGTGGGTGAGGACGGATCTAGTCCAAGGTGGGATGAGGTGCCTCCTACTGTGGTGGCTAGTCCTATTTATAGAGGCCCTGGTCCTCTCCCCAAATATTGAGCGGGAAGGGAGCCAACAATAGCCAAATTCGAAGGGAGACAACTAGTACAAGCTATCCTGACTAAAGGTGGTCTTCGCCTGCCAAAGGCTCTGGTGGTGACGCCGTCTTGGGCTCCACGGTGACCTCCGTCCTGCTGTCCTGCTGGTCTTGGTCTTGTTGCACCGAGATGGAAACCTTTGCCTGATGCCTCAGGACTCCTCGCCTACGCTTGCCCCTTTAGCACCAAAGAGGAAACGAGGACACTGTGCGCGCTGGCGCCCGCCTGGCCTTGGTCGTCATGGCTGACGTCGTAGGAACCTCGCGAGGTTCCCTTTCCTTGATCTCTCTGCCCCTCGCGAGCCAGCTTGGTGAGGCCGCTCCCGAGGAGGTCTTGTGTCGTCTGCCTCGTGAGGCTTGGCCCCTCGCGAGGGTCTTGAATGTTTGCTGGTGAAGATGGGTCGTACAGTGCCGCTGGCGGAGCCACGCCGTGGGCCGCAGGTAGGCAAGTCTAGGGACCCCCGTTCCCAGGATCCCGACAGTAGCCCCCGGGCCCAAGGCAAAGCCAAAGGGCAAGTGCGGAGCACCGCGGGCCCCAACAGCCTGCGGCCTTGGTCGACGCGTGGCGATTTATTGGGCGTGGGCGTCTCCGCTTCCCCACGCTGCCTCGGCAATTGCCTGACTTGACGAGTCCCTGCTGCATGCAAGGGAAAACCATCATTACCTGTGATCGTGGGGATCACCGATTGTCCTTCTCCTGCTATAAATGGGGAGGGTGGCAGAGACTCCGTCGCTCATCTCTTCTTGTTCTTCTTGCTTTGCTCGCTTCTTCTTCCTCGCTCCATAGCTAGCAGCGACTCCCATGGCGCCTATTCGGAGGTTTTCGGCCGCAGAGAAAGGGAAAACCCCCCGCGACGAGCCTGGGCCACTTCCACTAAAGAAGAGGCCGAGCCACCGCCGCGACATGGTTGTGAGGCCGGAGGTGAAAAGGCCTTGGTACGAGCGACCTCCTCCCGGGTAGCCGCTGCCTGTGCACGCCCAAGCTGAGGGCTCCGGAGGAGGAGGCGACGAGCGCCGCCACCCGCGCCGGGGCCATGGTCACCGCGTCGCGGTGACGCACGCCGTCGCCCCAGGAGTCCACGCCGCGGACTCCTCGCGCGAACTCGTGATGTGGGCGGCGATGCCTCCGCGCACCTGGATCCGCTTCCCTGGAGCTTTGGCTGCAGCACGCCGACTGCGACGCCCCGGCGACTGGGGCGGTGGTCGAGGCCGTCTCCCCAGGCAAGATCTTCATGACCCGCGGCTGGGGCGAGGTTGCCCGAGTCTGCCGCGCGGAAGGCGCCCTCGCCATCCACTTCAGGTATGATGGCGCCTCCATGATGTTCTTCAAGGTCTTCGATGCGGAAAGCCACCGCTTGGAGTGCTGCCCCGAAGAGGGTCGTCGGGACGGTGCAGCGGCCAGCGCCGGGCGCGCCGTTGGCTTCTCCAGCGACTCCTCCAGCAGCAGCGGTGGCGCTTGGGAGTCCAGTGACTCTCCCGAGCTCTATGAGACCCCGGAGACGAGCGACGGCAGCTACGTGCCTTCGAGCTTTCGCCGGGGCCGGAGCAAGGCTGCGGCGTCCGGCCGTCGCCGTCACTCATCTGGATGGGGTTGGCGCCGGCCTCCCGTGGCCCACTATTGATGATGGCGTCGGCTGCGCTGGCGCGTGTAGATAGGGCTCCTAGGACCTCCCCTGCTTTTGTTCCCTGCTAGGAATCGAAACGAACCCCGTTTGGGCGTGTAAAGAACCTGTAATGCCTTTTGTTCATATTATCTTTATCATGAAGGTTGGCGAGCGCATGTCTTGTTTCGGCTCAGTCCCCCCTTCTAACCCCACGGCAGCATGGTGCTCTACGCCGACAGGCCCCAGTCCCCAGGCAGGCTACAGCCATCGCTGGTATGCCAGGTCGTGATGCCGTGGTCAAGGCCACGAGGTGTGCGGCCCGAGGTCCGGTAAAAGCTCCTGAGGCGCGATGCTCAAGAGGTCCCCTTTAGCGCTCAAGCAACTACCGAGAAGCAAGAAAGGGTGGTGGCGTTGCCGTAACAAGGCTACCTCAGGTGAAGGTCCGATGCTGTAGTGCTGGGTCGATCTAGTCATGAGACTTACCTTGGCATTCCTAAGCTGGCTCCTTGTGTCGCGCCTGACTTGTGTGTCGACCGCTGTTTGGTAGCTAGGTTGGGCCCGTGCAAGCCTCCCCCTCTTCTCCACGCTCTTCCGTGTGCTCTGCGTCCTCAGGTCCCGGCCCTCGAGCGAGCTCAGCCGCCACTGGTATGCCAGGTCGCAATGCCGTGGTCAAGGCCAGGGGGTGAGGGTTGGTGAGCTAGTAAGAGCTCCTAAGTCGCGATGCTCAGGAGCCCCCCTTTTAACGCGCAAGTGAATCGCATGGGAGAAGAAGTTGGAGCCTGTGGTACCGCCCGCTGTCGTTCTCGGGAGGTTCCTGCAGGTCAGCACGAGGGAGAACACAGATTGCCGATCTGCCGCAGGTCGCCCTACAAGAAGATGAAGGCACTGAGGGCCTGTTGAGGTGAATTGTGCGGGGCGTGCCGCGAGCCAGAACTCGACCACTCAGATTTGTCGGCACTGCAGGGACGGACCCGAGCACAGGCGCCGTGCCAGAGTGTGTAGCTCCCGTGGTGGGTGACAATTAAGCAGGTGATAACCATAGATAGATTACGCATGGAAAGTGAACTAGCTCAGATAAATGCAAGAACGATACATGCCACTGGGCTGGACCCGAGCGGCTTGGGGGTGATGCAGCCCGAGGGGCGCTCCCAGCTGAGTAAGCTAAAGACGTAAAAGGATACATGCCATAGGGACAGAGCCACGCGGTCTGGGAAAGATGCAGCCTGAGGGGCGCTCCCAGCTAAATAAACTTGGAAAATGTCACATGGTTCTGTTGTCGAAGGGGTGTTGAGGTAGCTGAAGACACGTGGTGAAGGGGTTGCTCCTCACGAGGCTCCGGGACCCTGAGCCTCGGGAGGCTCTGGGGGTCCAGGCGGTTCCCTGAGGACTGTCTCCATCTCCGTCAGGACTGCGTGATGCCTGGCCTCCTGAGCCGCCAGGATGTCCGCAGTTTGCGCTGGAAGGCGGACGCCACGCTCGGCAGGCCAAACGGCATGCAGACGTAGCTGTGAGGTGGGCCCTCGCAGCGTCCCATGCGCGAAGGCCAGAAGAGCTCCTGGGATGCGGCCCTGTTGAGCCCTGGGACGTCGATGCAGACGCGCAGCCCACCATCCTCACCTAGATGGGGAGCCGCGCTAGGTGCACGGCGGTCGCCACGCATGGCTCTCGCATCCTGCAGTTCCTGAGTGGTCTTGGCAATGAACTCCTGAGCGCCGGGCGCTCCTCGTCCTGTATGCTCCTGAGGGAAACGTGCTGCGAAGCACGCCTCCACGTGGTGCCCGAGCGCCTCCCTCATGATGTTGGCAAGGTCGAAGGACCTCCAGAAGAGAGCCCCCGAGCCCTGCCCGAGGAGGGCGCCGGGCACGCCTTCCTATGTGAGGGAGGGAGGCGCCCCAGGCGCGGGCGCCGATCCTGACATGGCTCCACTTGCGGCGCCGCTCTCCTGAGGCCCTGTGCGGAGTAGCTGCTTCTTCTTGGGGACGACCTCAGGAGGGTACTGTGCTGCATTGCTGTCGGGGTCTTCGATTGATGCTGCTTGGAAGGCGCGCTCGAGGGAGCACACTGCATCTCTTTCTTCGCAGGGGACTGTGATGATTCCGCCGCTCCCTGGCATCTTGAGGACGTTGTAGCCGTGGAGTGTCACTGCCATGGACTTGGCCAGGGTCGGATACCCGAGGATGGCGTTGTACGGTGTGGGCGACGTCGAAGTCGATGAGCTCGGTGCGGTAGTTGTTGCGCTATCCGAAGGTGACAGGGAGGCGGACCTGCCCTATCGGGGTGGTGGAGCTGTCGGTCACTCCTGAGAAAGGCTTGGTAGGATGGAGCTAATCGTATGGCACTTGGAGGCTGTGGAACGTCTCGACGGACATGACGTTAAGCCCTGTGCCGCCGTCGATGAGGGTCTTGGTGACTTGCACGTTGCTGATGACAGCTGAACAAAGCATCAGGAGGGCGCCGGCGGTGGCCGCACACTTGAGCTGATCTGCCGAGCTGAAGGTGATGGCGCACTTGGACGACCTAAGCGGGTGTGTGGCCTTGAGCCTGGGGAGGACTGCGTTCACCTCACGAGCAAACTGCTTGAAGATACGCCGAGAGGCTGGGGCCTGAGCTCCGCCCAAGATGCAGGCGATAGCACGCGACTCCTGGAAGCCCCCGCCCCCCTTGTTCTGATGGTGGTCATCGTTCCTTCTTGGCAGTGGCGGCAGCGGTGGAAGTCCAGCATTGCCCTGAGGGCGGTCCTCGCGAGGCTGATCCCTCCATGCGCCCTCACGAGGCTGGTCCTGCCAGCGATCTTTGCGAGGCCGGTCGCGCCACTCCTGGCGAGAGCCACGATCGTCCCAGCGTCCTCCGCCACGTCCTCCTCCTCGGCCGTAGCCCTGGTCGTTGCGCTCGGGGCGTCGACCGAGGCATCCGTCCCAAATGGCCCTGAGCTCTTAACAGTCAGTAGTGTTGTGGCTGTGGACGTTGTGGAAGGCGTAGAACGGTCGGCTGCTCTTAGATGACTCGGGAATGTCCCGGCCGCGCTTTGTCACCGGCTTCGTTGCAAGAACGACCACTCCCTTGTGCTTCACGTCCTTGGCCTTGGCCTTCTTCTCCTCAGGGTCGGCAGCTGGGAGCTCGAGGAGGGAAAGGCGCCCTTCCTCAGCTCTTGCGCACTTGGTCGCCAGGTTGAACAGCTCCAAGGTCGTGCACAGCTCCTCGTGGATGGCGAGCTCCTCCTTCATCTTGACGTCGTGGACACCATCAGAAAACGCGGAGATGATGGCCTCGTCCGTCACCTTGGGGATCTTGAGGCGAACGTTGTTGAAGCGCTGGATGTACTTTTGCAGGGTCTCTCCTGGCTGCTGCTTGAAGTGGCGCAGGTCACCCACGGCCGGAGGGCGGTCGCGAGTGCCCTGAAAGATGGCGAGGAAGCGGTCGCGCATCTTGTTCCAGGAGGAGATGGAGCCTGGGAGTAGGTTCAGGAGCCACGAACAAGCGCCATCCTTGAGAGCCATGGGGAACCAGTTCACCATGACTTTTTTGTCGCCGTTGGCCGCCTCGATGCTCAGCTCGTAGAGCTGCAGGAACTATGCGGGGTCGGGGGTGCCGTCATAGCGAGGAGGCAGGTCTGGCTTTAACTTGCCCGGCCACGCGATGCTACGCAGCTAAGGGGTGAAGGCGCGGCAGCCTGCGGTGGCCACCGGGAGCCTTCGCTGATGCGTAGCCTGCCCTTGATGTCCGCGCACCGCCACCGCAGGCGGAGCACGGTCTTGTCGTAGTGGTGCTGGGAGCGCGGGAGCGTTCTCTTGCGGACGAGGAACTTCTTGGCAGCTTCCTTCTTCTCGCGCAGGCGCCCGGCGCGGTGGGTCACGCCGGGGGGCCGCACGCCTTGGCGCCAGGACGCCGTCTTGGTGCAGAGGCGGTGGAGGCGCTCCGTGCGCCACGTCGCCCGCAGTTGGCGGAGGGCGAGGCAGCGACAGAGATGGTGCAGGGGAGCCCCCTGCGGCGCTGATGAGCTCGGCGATGCGGTCCAGCCAGTCCTCGTAGAGGTGTTCGACGGGACGGTAGCGCAGGAGCTCGCGTGCCATGAGCAGCGTGGCCTGCGCGTTCATGGGAGCGCAACGAGCATGAGACGATGAGCCGGCCGGAGTCAGCAACGGAGTGGCGGTGCGGCCGTCCTGCCACACTGAGAGGTGCAGCGAGGATGCTTGCTGCTCAGTTCCCGCCGGGACAGTGGCGGCGTTGGCGGCAGGTGACGGAGAATGACGGGGAGGCCCGCAGACAGGAGCGGTCTGAGCGACGCAGGCGGCAAGGGCGGCCCGACGCTCAGCACGGGCTCGACGAGCGTCCGCCATGGAGACGACGAAGCGAGGGGACGGGATCGATGGAAGGAAAGCTTCGGCCCACCCCTACCTGGCGCGCCAAATGTCTAATTTCGGATTCCGGCAAAACCCTCGAGGTTCGATCACTGGGGTGCGCACAAAGATCTCCCCCTACCTGATCACGCCCTCAGCCTCACCGCGATCTCAAAGCCTAGCTCGACGAACCCACAACACAAGAGACACGAGGTTTATACTGGTTCGGGCCACTGTTGTGGTGTAATACCCTACTCCAGTGTGGTGTGGTGGATTGCCTCTCGGGCTGAGGATGAATAGTAGAAGGGGAAGAACAGCCTCCTGAGGAGAGGTGTTCTTGTCCTTGGTGAACTTGTGTGGGTGAGGACGGATCTAGTCCAAGGTGGGATGAGGTGCCTCCTACTGTGGTGGCTAGTCCTATTTATAGAGGCCCTGGTCCTCTCCCCAAATATTGAGCGGGAAGGGAGCCAACAATAGCCAAATTCAAAGGGAGACAACTAGTACAAGCTATCCTGACTAAAGGTGGTCTTCGCCTGCCAAAGGCTCTGGTGGTGACGCCGTCTTGGGCTCCACGCTGACCTCCGTCCTGCTGTCCTGCTGGTCTTGGTCTTGTTGCACCGATATGGAAACCTTTGCCTGATGCCTCGTGACTCCTCGCCTGCGCTTGCCCCTTTAGCACCAAAGAGGAAAAGAGGACAATGTGCGCGCTGGCGCCCGCCTGGCCTTGGTCGTCATGGCTGACGTCGTAGGAACCTTGCGACGTTCCCTTGCCTTGATCTGTCCGCCCCTCGCGAGCCAGCCTGGTGAGGCCGCTCCCGAGGAGGTCTTGTGTCATTCGCCTCACGAGGCTTGGCCCCTTGCGAGGGTCTTGAATGATTGCTGGTGAAGATGGGCCGTACAGGGCCGCTGGCGGAGCCACGCCGTGGGCCGCAGGCAGGCAAGTCTGGGGACCCCCATTCCAAGGACGCCGACAAAAAGTATTAAGAATAAATTCTAACCACCGCATTAAACTTTTGGATCCAATCGGTCCCGTAGGGAATAGTGCATAAACTGGGGTTTAAGCTTCTGTCACTCTCGCAACCCATCATCTAATTGCTACTCCACAATGCATTCCCTTAGGCCCAAATATGGCGAAGTGTCATGTAGTCGACGTTCACATGACACTACTAAGGGAATCACAACATTCATACTATCAAAATATTGAACACATATCAAGTTCACATGATTATTTGCAACATGATTTCTCCCGTGACCTCAAGAACAAAAGTAACTACTCACAAATGATAAACAATGTCATGATCAGAGGGGTATTAAATAGCATATTGGATCTGAACATATAATCTTCCACCAAATAAACCATATAGCAATCAACTACAAGATGTAATCAACACTACTAGTCACCCACAAGCACCAATCTATAGTTCCGGTAACAAGATTGAACACAAGAGATGAACTAGGGTTTGAGATGAGATGGTGCTGTTGAAGATGTTGATGGAGACTCCCCTCCCCAAGATGGGAGAGTTGTTGGTGATGATGATGACGATGATTTCCCCCTCCGGGAGGGAAGTTCCCTCGGCGGAATCGCTCCGCTGGTGGGCAAAACTGCTCCTGCCCAAGTTCCACCTCGAGACGGCGGCGCTCCATCCCGAAATTCTTCCCCTTATTTTTTCTAGGTCAAAATGACCTATATACTAGAAGATGGGCACCGGAGGTGGGCCTGGGTGAGCACAACCCACCAGGGTGCGCCTGGGCTCCCTGGCGCGCCCAAGTGGGTTGTGCCCACCTGGTGGGCCCCCTCTAGTAGTTATTTGCTACAATAATTCTTAAATAATCCATAAAAATTCCTCATGAAGTTTCAGCTTGTTTGGAGTTGTGCAGAATAGGTGGCCTGACGTAGCTTTTCCTGGTCCAGATTTCCAGCTGCCGGAATTCTCCCTCTTGGTGTGTACCTTGCAAATTATGAGTGAAAAGGCATTAGAATTACTCCAAAAAGCATTATTATGGATAAAAACATTATAAGTAACAGTAAGAAAACATGATGCAAAATGGACGTATCACTCGGTGCGGTAGTTGTCGCGCTTGCCAAAGGTGACAGGGAGGCAAATCTGCCCCAGTGGGTCGGTGGAGCCATCTGTCACCCCTAAGAAGGGCTTGGTGGGGAGGTGATAGCCCACAAGTATAGGGGATCGCATAAGTTTTCGAGGGTAGAGTATTCAACCCAAATTTATAGATTCGACACAAGGGGAGCCAAAGAATATTTGAAGGTATTAGCAGCTGAGTTGTCAATTCAACCACACCCGGAGATTAATTATCTGCAGCAAGTAATCAGTAGCAAAGTAATATGATAGTTTTGATAGTAGTGACAGCAGCAATGGTAACAGTAACGGTGATAGCAGTATTTTTGTAGCAAGTGTAACAGTGATGATAGCAATAATAACTTAGCAGAAACAATATAAGATAAATTCGTAGGCATTGGATCGGTGACTTGTTGGATGATATTCATCATGAGACAGTTATAACCTAGGGAGCTCCAGTTCATCAATATAATGTAGGCATGTATTCCGTAAATAGTCATACGTGCTTATGGAAAGAACTTGCATGCCATCTTTTGTCCTACCCTCCCGTGGCAGCGGGGTCCATATTGGAAACTAAGGTATATTAAGGCCTCCTTTTAGTAGAGAATTGGAACAAAGCATTAACACATAGTGAATACATGAACTCCTCAAACTACGGTCATCACTGGGAGTGGTCCCGACTATTGTCACTCCGGGGTTGCCGGATGATAACATGTAGTAGGTGAATATAACTTCCAAGATCGGATAAAAAACATGGATATAATTATGAAAACATAAACGGTTCAGATCTGAGTTCATGGCACCCGGGCCTAAAGTGACAAGCATTAAGCATAGGAAAGTCATAGCAACATCAATCTTAGAACATAGTGGATACTAGGAATCAAGCCCTAACAAAACTAACTCGATTACATGATGAATCTCATCCAGCTCCTCACCGACCAGCGAGCCTACGAAGGAATTACGCACTCCCGGTGGGGAGCATCATGGAATTGGCGATGGAGAAGGGTTGGTGATGATGAAGAACGAAGATCCCCCTCTCCGGAGCCCCAAACGGACTCCAGCTCTGGCCTCCCGATGAAGAACAAGAGGTGACGGCGGCTTCGTCTGGTGGATCACGATAATTCTTTCTCCCTGATTTTTTCTGGAAAAATAGGATTTATAGCGTAGGTTTCAGGGTCTGCGGGGCCACTAGGTGGGGACAACCCACCTGGGCGCGCTAGGAGAGGGGGGCGCTCCTGGTGGGTTGTGCCCACCCAGGGGCCCCTCTCCGGTAGGTCTTGGCTCCAGAAATTCTTATAAATTATATAAAAATTCCTCACAAAGTTTCATTCCATACCGAGAACTTTTATTTCTACACAAAAACAACACCAAAGTAGTTTTGCTGAAAACATTGTCAGTCCGGGTTAGTTTCATTCAAATCATGCAAATTAGATTCCAAAACAAGAGGAAAAGCATTAGGAAAAGTAGATACGTTGGAGACGTATCTGGAGAAGCTGGTCGTAGGGCACCTAGAGTCTCTCGAACGTCTCAACAGAGAGGACATTCAGTCCCGCGCCACCATCGATGAGTGTCTTGGTGACATGGACGTTGCTTATGGTCGGCGGGCAGAGCATTGGGAGCGCGCCAGTAGTGGCTGCACACTTGAGCTGATCCGTAGAGTCGAAGGTTATGGAGTACTTGGACCACCTGAGGGGACGCGTCGTCTCAAGCTTGGGGAGGGCTGCGTTCACCTCACAACTGAATTGCTTGAAGACGCGAAGGGAGGCGGGGGCCTGAGCGCCACCTAGGATGCAGGCGATAGGACGAGGCTCTTGGAAGCCCCCGGCGCCATCATCTTGGCGGTGGTCATCGTTCCTCCTTAGTGGCGGTGGCAGCGGAGGGAGGCCAGCGTTGCCCCGAGGATGATCCTCACGAGGCTGGTCCCTCTAGGGGCCGTCATGAGGCTGGCCCTCCCAGCGGTCCTCACGAGGCTGATCACGCTAGTCCTGGCTAGGGTCGTGGTTGTCCCAGCGGTCCCCTCCACGACCGTAGCCACGGTTGTGGCGCTCAAGGCAGCGGCCAAGGCGCCCATCTCGGATGGCCCTAAGCTCTTTTGCCGTCATTGGTGTTGTGGCTATGGACGTTGTGGAAGACGCAGAACGGGCGGCTGCCCTTGGAGGACTCGGGGTGGTCGCAGTCGCGCTTCATCTCGGGCTTGGCCGCGAGCACAGCAGGGCCCTTGCGCTTCACATACTTGGCCTTGTCCTTCTTGTCTTCATGGTTGGCCTCTGGGAGCTCGAGGAGGGAGAGTCGACCTTCTTCTTCCCTCGTGCACCTGGTTGCCATGTTGAACATCTCCAGAGCCGAGCACGGATCCTCGTGTATGGCGAGTTCCTCCTTCATCTTGACATCCCGGATGCCATCGGTGAACGCTGAAATGATGGCCTCGTCCAACACCTTAGGGATCTTGAGGCGAACGTTGGTGAAGCGCTGGATGTATTTGTGCAATGTCTCCCCTGGCTGCTGCATGATGCGCCGCAGGTCGCCTGCAGCAGGGGCGCCGTCGCGAGTGCCTTGGAAGTTGGCGATGAAGCGCTCACGCAGCTCATCCCAGGAGGAGACCGACCCTAGCGGGAGGTTCAGGAGCCACGAGCGCGCACCATCCTTGAGAGCCATGGGGAACTAGTTCGCCATGACCTTCTCATCGCCGTTCACCGCCTCGATGCTCAGCTCGTAGAGCTGGAGAAACTCAGCGGGGTCAGGGGTGCCGTCATAGCGCGGGGGCAGATCCGGCTTGAACTTGTTGGGCGAGACGACGTGGCGCAGCTCCGAAGTGAATGCTCGCCAGCCTGTCGCGCTCACGGGAGCCCGCCGCGGAAGGGGAGCCTGGTATGGGTGTCCGCGTGCCGCCGCCTCGGGCGGCACACGGTCTTGATGTGGCGGTCCTGGGAGCGCACGCGCCTCTCCTTGGGGCCGCTGCACCACATGGCAGCTTTCTTCGTCGCGCGCCAGCGCCCTGCATGGTGGGTCGCACTGGGGGCCTCACGCCTTGGGTCGAGGACGACATCATGCCAGAGAGGAGGAGGCGCACCATGGGCCACGTCGCCCGCCTGAGGCAGCGGGGGAGGCAGCGAGCGAGATGGCACAGGAGCTTCTCCAGCGGTGCTGACGAGCTCGGTGGTGCGGTCCAGCTAGTCCTTGTAGAGGTCATCGGTCGGGCGATAGCGCAGAAGCTCGCGCACCATGAGTAGCGCAGCCTGCACGTTCACTGGCCCGCGACAAGCATGGGAAGACGAAGCAGCGGCCAGAGTCAACGACGGAGTGGCGGTGCGACCATCGCGTCGCACGAAAGGCGGCAGTGACGAGTCTTGCTGCTCATGGACCACGAGGCCGGTGGCAACATTAGCTGCAGGTGACAGGGAGCGGCAAAGAGCGCCGTCGGCCGCAGGCACTGTCTGAGCAATGCGGGCGGCGAGGGCTGCCTGACGCTCAGCACGAACTCGGCGAGCATCGGTCATGAGAACGACGAAACGGCAGCGAAAAGATCAACAGAAGAGAGGCTTCAACACGCCCCTACCTGGCGCGCCAAATGTCGGATTCGAGGCTCCACAGACCCAAGAAAGGTTCGAACTCAGGGGCATGTGCGAAGAACTCAACCTCTCCAGCCAACGAATCCGTCGCTCTCATGGCCTAGCTCGATGAACGGGAAAGGAAAGAGACACGGCAGTTTACCCAGGTTCGGGCCACTTTGCGGTGTAAGACCCTACTCCTGCTTTGGGGTGGATTAGCCTCGCGAGGGACTGAGGATAAACTAGTACAAAGGAAGAACAACCTCAGGAGGTCTGTTCTTGTGTGGGTGTGAGCTAGTGAGGGTTCGGATTCCGGATCCCCTCCTATGGTGGTGGCTAAGCTGTATTTATAGTGGCCTCGGTCCTCTTCCTCCAAAAGGAAGGCGGGAAGGGATCCCACAGTGGCCAAGTTTGAAGGGAGACAAGTAGTATATCTTATCCTAACGAAAGGTGGTTTTCGCCTGCAAAGCTTCTGGTCGTGACGCCGTGGCAGGCTCGGTGATAACATCCGTCATGCCATCCTGGCGGTCTTGGTCTTGTTGCACGGGACTGGAAACTTTTGGCTGATTCCCCGGGACCCCGCGCCTGCACTTGCATCCTTCGCACCAAAGAGGAAACCTGCTGCTCTGCGCCCACCTGGCCTTGGTCGTCATGGCTTGTGTCACCTCAACCTCATGAGGTGAGTGCGTGCATAGGAATCTTCGCTCCTCAGGAGCCAGCATAGGGAGGCTGCTCCGTTCGGAGGTCTTGGTGTCGTCCGCCTCGCGAGGGTCTTGTCTTGTCGATGCTAAAGATGGGTCGTGCCAGGCCATTGATGGAGCCACGCCGTGGGCCGTAGGCAGGCAAGCTGGGTACCCTAGTTCCCAGAACACCGACAACATGCATTGGGGCTAATCATACGAACACTGACAGGTGAGCTCTAGGGGGATAAACACGCAATTAAGATTAAGAAAAAACATTAGTATCACGCGAGCATAAATAAAACGATGTCTAAACATAGAACATGCGTCATGTTTTGTTACAGGACAACACGATGGCGAGAATAGTTCAACGCCGGGCCTGGCAACCGCGTGGAGCCGTTGGGATGGAAAGGACCTTGGCAGCAAGGGGGGCAGCCTTCTCCTCGACAGCAGGAACATCCGCGCCTTCCGGCGGCTTCTTGAAGCCATGCATCGACGAGGTCAATGTCCGGATGGCGGCAGGCGATGTTGCTCAAAACCATGAAGAGGGCGTCGTGGGCAAGCTTCCGGGATTCAGTCGTGAAACGACCGGCCCTTCCCTCTTTACGCGCCTTCAGCTTGTCGATCAGCTCGTTGAAGAAGACCCCTATCTTGACGCTGGGGACCTCCTGCCTGCTTGCCGAAAAGACTGGCCCTTCCATACCCATCGCTGCGGTCTGAGCAGTGAGACGCCTGGCAATGTCGATGAAGCTCTTGATCTAGAGGTCGACCTGCTCGGAATGATTCTCCAGCTTGGCCTCTGCATCCTTCCGAAGACGCCTTGCAATATCCAGGTCTTTCGTCAGCTGCTGCTCGCGGGCCCCGCTAGATTCTGCCGAGCTCTCCAAGGTGTCGATCCTGGCCTTCTGGTCTTCAATGGTGCCGTTGGCGCTCTCGAGGTCTTGGCTCTTGGAGGAGAGCTGTGATTGTATATCCTTCAGAAGGATCTCTGCTTTCTGTGCCTCTTCCTTGAGGGTCGAGATCTCCTTGGCGCTCCCGGCAAGCTCTTCCGAGAGTTTAGTCACCTGTTGGTCGAGGTCAGCCTTGGCAGAAGATGCAGCGGCAAGGTCATCAGCGAGTTTCTTCAGCTGGGTGGCAGAATTAGCAATAAGGGCATCCAGGGTGGCCTTGTGCTTGTCATCTAGCTCCTTGGTGTGCTGTTGCACAAGGGCTTCCAGGTCATCGTCCTTGGCGCGGAGGGTGGCCTCAAGTTTCTCCTCCCGGGAAGAGATATCCTGCTCCCTGGCGTCCAAAAGAGCCTTGCGCTCCGCCATGCGGGCCTCCCGGGCAATGACATCCTTCCTCGCCATCGAGATGGTCTCCTGCTGTTTCATGAGGACCTGGAACTGCTTGCCGTGCCATTCACGCAGCTCATTGCCTTTGTCCCTCAACTGCCGGTCCACCTTGTTGGCGGACTTGAGCTGCTCCTTGAGCGCCTACCATTTCTGGCTATGCCGGCCCTGCATCTCCTTAATGCCTGCCGCCATGGACTCCATGAAAGACAAGTCCATCGCAATAGCAACAGAATCATCAACCTCCTCGACTCCTTGGTACAGCGATGCCAGAATGCGCTGGAGCTCCTCATCAAGTTCCGCGCTCGTCGCCATTGTCAAGCCGGGGGCTCCAAGCCCAGGCTGTGCAAGCAGCAGCGCCAAATGGCCCGAGGATGGCTGCGAGGCCCCCACCACAGTCCCAAATGAGGGGAGGGGAACCTTTTCCTTGACCGAGGCCCCCACCCCTGCCATGCTGCTGGAGATCTGCTCCGTCTTCGTAGCAGGCTCATGGGCACCCCCGACGGCATATCCCTACTCCTCCGCGGCAGAAATCTTGGCGGCTTCATCTGCGGCATCCCTCCCTATACTGGCCACCTCTTCCAGAAGTTCAGGTTCTTCGGCCTGAGGGGCTGCAAGCGAAGACGGCAAGCAAAAGTTAAGAAGTAGATATATCAGGACAACCCGAAGCATGAAGCAAGTTGGTAAAAGAAAGGAAGAAACAAAGAGTGGGAGGGAGAAGAATTACCCGGAGGAGTCTGTCGGGCGGAGGCCTCAGTCTCCCCGGCAACCGAAGGTTTCCATCCCCTCCCACAACACCCATGACGTTGTCCTGGGCAAGCTCTCCTGTTGAAGCCATCGTCGGGGGCTCCTCGACTTGATCAGTGGGCGGAGTTGGTCCTTCCTGAAGGGGTTCGTCCTGGATCTCCTCTCCTCATCTTCAAGCCGAGGAGGTTGGGAGCTCTCCTGCATTGCTCCCCACAGGAGGGGCCAATCCCATCCATCCTTGCCCGGGGCTGGGGGCTTGGTGGCGGGTCGTTTGTGCTGCTTCCCGCAAAACCCGTGCCCTCCACAGTCTTTGGCGGCTCCGCACGCTTGAGTCGCTTGGACCGGTGGATGAGGGTCTCCATCTCCTCCTCTTCCTCCCTGACAACGGCAACAAGAAAGAGATCAGTCAACAAGAGTAAGCGAGTGTACTAAGACTACTACAAGAGAAAGGGATTGCTCTCTCTTACTCCTCATCGATGAGCATAGAGTTCAACTCAAACTCAATGGGCGGTGAAGGCGCCCGGCCTCTCTTCTGGGGCGGAGCAAAGGAACTCCCCGACAGCTTTGGGCTTTGCCGAGGCGCAGGGGACTCTGACGAGGACGAGTTCTGCGAGGAGCTCGACCCGGACTGGGAGCCGGAGTCAACTCCAGCAGCCACGGATTGCTTGGAGGGAGGTGTTTTAGCCTCGGCAAGGCGGGAGGACTGTCGGCGCACCACATCCTGCTTATTGCTCTTGGTGGAAATCTTCTGCACCTTCTTGACGGCAGGCGCATGATCGGGGACCGCCACTCCCGGTCGGCAGCCTGCCTGCGGGGGCGTTGTTCAAATTCTGGTTCGGGGGCTTGAGAGCCTGCCACGAGCCACTCCTCCTCGTGCTGCTCCGCCCCCTCACCCTCCTCTTCCTCCTAGGCCTCTGCCACCGCGGTATAAAGAGCCTCCATCCCGGAAGGCTCGTCCCCGGCAGGCTCATCCCCAGCATGCTCGGCCCTGGCAGGACCCTCCCCGGCAGCCTCTTCTGTGGCTTGCGCCTCGCTTCCGCCGTGGGAGGAACCTTCATCCTTAGCCTCCTCTTTTCCCTTCGCTGCTTTCCTGGCCTTTGCCTTTGCGGCAGCGCGAAGTGCCCTGTCCTCCTGTAGCCGCTTCCTGATGTATGCCTCCTCCACCTTGGAGGTGCGCTTGTACATTCTGGTCTCCACCCTGGTAGTCCTTTCCACCAATGTGGAAGACCATGCGAGCTCTTCATCGAGCGTGGGTAACTTCTAGTCGTCCGCAAATCCATGAGCGTTGCAATCGCGCATCCATTTCAAGATTTGATCCCTGGAAGAATTGATGTTTATTGAGATGACATTTGCCAGCAGCTTGAACAACCCAAAACGGCCAAGCAGTTGATCACACAACAAAGCATGGTCGTAGACTGACAGGTTGTTGGACAGGCTAGGGAGCAATCTCATCCTATCCGCTGCATCCCCATACTCCCAGGCGAACATGTCCCTCTTCTGAAGTGGTGCGATGCGACGAAGGAGGAAGTCGACTCCAACATGCTCGATAGTTAGCCCGACAGCCTTTAGGTGGGTGATCATGTTTATTGCCGGGCGGAGCCTGTCATCGGAGAGGTCAACTTCCCTCCAATCGTTGTCACGCTCAACGCACTCTGTCCACGCTTGGCAGAAATCTGGGGCTTTCTCATCCTGGATCCAGCACCAATCTGCTCTCCATTCCTCCCACCTGCCACGCTGCAGACCTGAGAGGTAATCCCAACTTCCCCTCTCCACCCGTGGTATCCAACTTATGTTCCCGGAACGATGGGCTTTGTTCTCCACCCGCGGGACAAAATAGTGCCTGAACAAATCAACATTGAGGGAGACTCCAACGAATTTCTCGCACAAATGGGCAAAAATCACCATACACGCCATAACATTTGGCGTGAAATCCAGAAGATGGAATCCATAGATCACCATCATTGCTTCAAAGAAATCCGAGAAGGGAGGGCAAAGGCCGTAGATGAAATACGCGCAGAAGAATCGGTATGAATCTGGCGGGTCCTCTTTCCCCTCCGCCAGGACTTTGGGAGCGCCATGCCCTTTCGGGACTTCCCTCCCCCACAGGTATCCGTACCTTGCTTCCAGCACCCTGCCATCCAGATTCGACAGGAAGAAGACGATGTCTCCCCTCCGCCTCTTGTCCAGCTCTGTCGCCCTCTTGCTCCCCTCAGCGACCGCCTCTTTCGCGGTGGTCGTCGCTTCCCCTTGGCGGCGGCTTTCTTCCCCATCTCCTCAAAGCTGTGACAGGGATGGGGGAAGGTAGTGGGATGGGGGACCGATGGCGAGTGTGGACAAGGAGGAAGAGCGGTTGTTTGGCTTGCGGAAGAAGATGGTGGAGGAGTGGAGCGGGCAATGAATGAGCAGAGCCCTTCCGCGTTTCTCTTTCTTAAGGAAAGAACATGGGGGAGGGCGTGACTCTTCAGAAATTTACCGGTTCACATTAACTGCTACAGTCCCACTACCCCACGACTCGCGGTAAATACGCGAAGTGGATGTTGGATTGACAGATTATAATGACAACGTGCTTCACGCGCAGCGTTTTCTCGCCACGTGTCCGTACACGGTTTGGGGCCTAACCCAACATGCCTAGCGACACATATGGCTCACGCCCGGGGGCTTCTAACGGGGTACACAAACAGGGGCGTATGTTTCCCCTGACTTGTGCACGGACAACAAGCCACCAACCCGGCAAGATTACAATATCCAAGACCAGACCAAGCACAAGAGTCAGCTCTTTGGAGAATCAGAGTGCAGATCAAGAAGACCAAGTCAAGTTAAAGAAGCAAGACACCACTAAGGGAAACATCCCTTGCTGGGCAGGAGAGCCTGGCGAGGTCCAGGTTACCCTAGAAGCCAACCTCAAGACCGTCCTGGCATGCCTGCCGGGGCCTACA
Organism: Triticum aestivum; assembly: GCF_018294505.1. NCBI lineage: Eukaryota > Viridiplantae > Streptophyta > Magnoliopsida > Poales > Poaceae > Triticum > Triticum aestivum. Next base: position 300,954,595 of record NC_057802.1, on the reverse strand, counting down.
GAGTTGAACTACCCCGCCAAGGCTCCACCGCACCACCTCACAACGACGCAAGTCACCGATCGGTGCGGTGTCAAGCCCCCAAGTGACTAAGTGGCTGTATCTTGCCACATGGCAGCCACTTCCTGTGGAAATCACCTCCAAATGACACCCGTCCAGCGACGTGTCATGCAGACAGGAGAGAAGGTGGTCGAACAGCCCGGCAAGGCTTGCCGGGCAGGCCATGATGTGACACTAAGCGGCACATTTAATGCGCTCTGCCTTGTCTTAGAGTTAGGTATGTTTCCACTGTTCACTCTCTAATCAGTACACAATGACTGATTTGCCACTGTGGTGACCCCTTGATCTATAAAAGGAGGCCCATGGCAACCATAGAAGGGATTCGGACCCTTGTACGCTCATACGCGCGTAGCTGCTCTCGCCCCGAGGCAAACCTGTCGGGCCAGAGCGTTGCGTTTACAACATAAGCCATCATCAATCCACCAAACCAGGAGTAGGGTTTTATGCCTCGCGGCGGCCCGAACCTGGGTAAAACTGCCCGTGTGATCTCTGTTGTGTTGCGCGATGCTCTCTGCTCTTTGTGCAATGTGCTCATCCCCCCTGTCGAACCACAAGGGGCTCATGGCCCCATAGGTGGCCGTGGTTTCCCATGACAAAATACTTGCAACCCAACGCGAAAGAGGGGTTGTCAATCCCTCTACGATAAAAGATAGATTAAATTGTATGAGATTGGATATATAGATCTAGCAAAAACACAAAATAAAATAAGTAAAGGAAAAGTGCAACAAGGTATTTTTGGGTTTTTTGGAATAATAGACCTGAAAAAATATGATAAAAGATAGACCCCTGGGCTGTAGATTTCACTAGTAGCTTCTCTCGAGAAAATAGCATACGGTGGGTAAATAAATTACTGTTGGGCAATTGATAGAAGAGCAAATAATTATGACGATATCCAAGGCAATGATCATGTATATAGGCATCGCGTCCAAGATTAGTAGACCGACTCCTTCCTGCATCTACTACTATTACTCCACACATCGACCACTATGCGGCATGCATCTAGTGTATTAAGTTCATGGAGAAACGGAGTAATGCAATAAGAACGATGACATGATGTAGACAAGATCTATTCATGTAGGAATAGACCCCATATTTTTATCCTTAATAGTAACAATCCATGCTTGCCTCGCTACCCCTTCTGTCACTGGGTGAGGACACCGCAAGATCGAACCCATCACAAATCACCTATTCCCATTGCAAGAAAAATCAATCTAGTTGGCCAAACCAAATCAAAGTTTCGAAGAAGAAATACGAGGTTCTAATAATCATGCATATAAGAGATTAAAGATAACTCAAATAATATTCATAGATAGATCTAATCATAAACTCGCACTTCATCGGATCCCGAGAAACACACAACAAAAAGTCATTACATCAAATAAATCTCCAAGAACATCAGGGAGAACATTGTATTGAGAATCAAAAAGAGAGAAGAAGCCATCTACCTACTGCCTACGGACCCGTAGATCTATGGTGAACTACTCATGCATCATCGGAGGAGCACCAATGAGGATGATGAACCCCTCTGTGATCATGTTACCCTCCGGCAGAGTGCTGGAATAGGGCTCTAGATTTGATCTTGTGGTTCTGGAACTTCGGTGGATGGAATTGTGTTTCGATCGCTCCCCTAGGGTTTCTGGAATATCTGAGTATTTATAGACCCGAGAGGCGGTGGAGAGGACCTCTAGGGGCCCCACCACCCACCTGGGCGCGCCAGAGGCCCAGGTGGGTGGTGGTCCCCATGGGCCTCCCCTCTGGTGTATCCTTGGCTCCCAAGTTGTCTTCTGGTCCCAAAAAAATCTCCAGAAAGTTTCGTGGCATTTGGACTTCGTTTGGTACTGATATTCTATGAAGTAAAAAAAGCAAAAAATAGCAACTGGCACTGGGCACTATGTTAATAGGTTAATCCCAAAAAATGATATAAAGTTGCTATAAAATGAATGTAAAAGATCCAAGAATGATAATATAACAGCATGGAACAATAAAAAATTATAGATACTTTAGACACGTATCAGCATCCCCAAGCTTAATTCCTGCTCGTCCTCGAGTAGGTAAATGATAAAAATAGAATTTTTAGTATGGAATGTTGCCTAACATGTTCATCACATATTCTTTTCTTTTGTAGCATGAACATTTGGGCTTTAAAATGGTTCAAAGCAGTAGTCTATAACTGACATAAAGACTTCAATACTCAAGAATATCAACCAGCAACCATGTCTTTCAAAATATCAACACTAAAGAAAGCTATCCCTGGCCCATCATGCTCAATCATTGCCCCATTCACGAAACACACTCGAATATTAGCTACATCCAATGCACAAGTATTATCATAGTGCTGCCTAGTTGGTGCTTTATAAGAGAAGATGGAGACTCAGATAAAAATAAAAATTGCATGAAGTAAATAGATAGGCCCTTCGCAGAGGGAAGCGAAGATTTGTAGAGGTGCTAGAGCTCAAAGCTTAAATTGAGAGATATTTTTTTGAGAGCCATGCTTTTCCCATCAACAAAAACGACCGAGTAGTTCCCAATACTTACTATGCTAGATACATCATAGGCAGTTCCCAAAAATAAAATAAAGTTTATTATTTGTCCACCATTCTTTCACAGTCCATGGCTAGCCGTATCTGCTACCTCTTGAGCTTGCGTTGTTTTTTTCCTCGAAGAGGAAAGGGTGATGCAGCAAAGTACAGTAAGTATTTCCCTCAGCTTTTGAGAACTAAGGTATCAATCCAATAGGAGATAATGCGCAAGCCACCGAATACCTACACAAACAGACACCAACTTGCACCCAACACGATAAAGGGGTTCTCAATCCCTTCACGGTTATTTGCAAAGTGAGATCTGATAGAGATGGATAAACAGTAAAGTAATATCTTTGGTATTTTTGGTTTATGGAAAGGAAAGTAAAAGATTGCAAAGAATGTAAATAGGAAACTAAAATTTTAGATTGGAAACTTACATGATGGAAAATAGACCCGGTGGCCATAGGTCTCAGTAGAGGCTTCTCTCAAGATAGAAATTATTACGGTGGGTGAACAAATTACTGCCGAGCAATTGATAGAAAAGTGCAAAGTTATGACGATATCTAAGGCAATGATCATGAATATAGGCAGCACGTCCGTGTCAAGTAGACCGAAATGATTCTGCATCTACTACTATTACTCCACACATCGACCACTATCCATCATGCATCTTGAGTATTAAGTTCATAAAGAACGGAGTAACGCCTTAAGCAAGATGACATGATATAGAGGAATTAACTCAAGCATTATGGTAAAAAACCATCTTTTTATCCTCGATGGCAACAATACAATACGTGTCATTTCCCCTTCTGTCACTAGGATCGAGCAGCGCAAGATTGAACCCAAAGCTAAGCACTTCTCCCATTGCAAGAAAAACTAATCTAGTTGGCCAAACAAAATCGATAGTTCGAAGAGACTTGCAAAGATATCAAATCATGCATATAAGAATTCAGAGAAGATTCAAATACTATTCATAGATAAGCTGATCATAAATCCAATATTCATCAGATCTCGGCAAACACACCGCAAAAGAGTATTACATCGAATAGATCTCCAAGAACATCGAGGAGCACCGCAATAAAAAAATTACCATGCTGTTTAGAGACTCTCAAAATCAAGGTTGTCAGAATCGTGATTCTGGATCGGATCGGAGCTCCGATGATAGGATCACAAATTGTAGAATCTTCACTATCAGGATCGTGGAAACATAGATTCTAGAGACCAAAATCGTAGAATCAGAGAGGTTAGGTTGGATCGCAAAGTCGGAGAATTGTATAACATAATTGCGATTCTGACAACCTTGCTCAAAAGAATATAAGCAAAGTGCGAGAGTTCATCAATTTCTATAAAATAAAAACCACCGCCGTGCTCTAAAAGATATAAGTGATGTACCAGAGCAAATTTGCCTAGCTCAAAAGATATAAGTGAAGCACATAGAGTATTCTAATAAATCACGATTCATGCGTGTCTCTCCCAAAAGGTGTGTACAGCAAGGATGATTGTGGCAAACTAAAAAGAAAAGACTCAAATCATGCAAGACACTCCAAGCAAAACACTTATCATGTGGTGAATAAAAATATAGCCTCAAGTAAAGTTACAGATAGACGAAGACGAAAGAGGGGATGCCTTCCCGGGGCATCCCCAAGCTTAGGCTCTTGGTTGTCCTTGAATATTATCTTGGGGTGCCTTGGGCATCCCCAAGATTAGGCTCTTGCAACTCCTTATTCCATAGTCCATCAAATCCTTACCCAAAACTTGAAAACTTCACAACACAAAACTCAACAGAAAATCTCATAAGCTCCATTAGTATAAGAAAATAAATCACCACTTTTGGTGTAATATCTACTGTATTCCAATTTTTCCATGGTTTATACCCCCCCCCCCCGATACTAGCCATAGATGCATCAAAATAAGCAAACAACACGCAAAAAATAGAATTTGTCAAAAACAGAACAGTTTGTAGTAATCTGGATATTTCGAATACTTCTGTAACTCGAAAAATTCTGAAAAATAGGAAAACCTAAGATTTTTTATTAATATTCTGCAAAAAGTGTATTTTATCATGCTTCTGTGATTTTCAACAATTCTGGGACTGAGCGCAAAAGTTTCTATTTTTTAGCAAGATCAAATCAACTATCACCGTAAGCTATCCCAAAGGTCTTACTTGGCACAAACACTAATTAAAACATAAAACCACATCTAACCAGGGGCTAGATGAATTATTTATTGCAAAACAGAACCTAAAAAGCAAAAACAAGAAATAAAATTGGGTTGCCTCCCAACAAGCGCTATTGTTTAACGCCCTTAACTCGGCATTGAGATTTCAATGGTGCTCACATGAAAGATAATAATTGAAACACAAAGACAGCGTCATAAAACATGTGACAAACATATTTAAGTCTAACATACTTCCTATGCATAGGCATTTTATAGGCAAACAAATTATCAAGATAAGAAAAACCTAGCATATGCAAGGAGGAAGAAAGAAACAATAGCAATCTCAAGTAATTTAGTAACATGAAATTTTTTACAACCATATTTTCCTATCTCATAATAATTACATGTGGGATCATACTCAAATTCAACAATATAACTATCACATAACATATTCTCTAGATGATCCACATGCATGCAAAGTTGACACTCTTCCAAGATAGTGGGATTAACATTAACTAAAGTCATGACCTCTCCAAACCCACTTTTATCAAAAAATTCATAAGATTGAACATTATCCAAATATGTGAGATCTAAAGTTGACACTGTTCCAAACCCACTTTCAATATTATTGCAAACATTATCAATCTCATATTCATCATGGGGCTTAAATAAATTTTCAAGATCATAAGAAGAATCACCCCAATCATGATCATTGCAACAAGTAGTAGACATAGCAAACTTAGCATCCCCAAGCTTAGGGTTTTGCATATTGTAAACACAATTGACATTAATAGAATTTATAATAACATCATTGCAATCATGCTTTTTATTTAAAGATCTATCGTGAATCACTTCATAAAGCACTTCATCACAATTTTCAGATTCACGGATTTCAAGCAAAACCTCATAAATATAATCTAGTGCCCTCAAATCACTAGGAATTGGCTCATCATAATTGGATATCTTAAAAAGATTAGCAAGTGGATGAGGATCCATAAACTTTTAGCAAGCGAAGATGCAAGCAAAAAGAAGGCACATGGTAACACAAGCAAATAAAAGATCTAACGGAAGAAGGGCGAAGAAAAGTTAAATCTTTTCAAAAATTGTTTTAGAAGTGGGGGAGAGGGAAACGAGAGGCGAATGGCGAATAATGTAATACGAGGGATGAGAGTTTATGATGGGTACTTGGTATGTCTTGACTTGGCATAGATCTCCCCGGCAACGGCGCTCGAAATTCTTCATGCTACTTCTTGAGCTTGCGTTGGTTTTTCCCTTGAAGAGGAAAGGGTGATGCAGCAAAGTAGAGTAAGTATTTCCCTCAGCTTTTGAGAACAAAAGTATCAATCCAGTAGGAGACAACGCGCAAGCCACCAAATACCTGCACAAACAAACACCAACTTGCACCCAACGCGATAAAGGGGTTGTCAATCCCTTCACGGTTATTTGCAAAGTGAGATCTGATAGAGATGGATAAACGATAAAGTAATATTTTTGGTATTTTTGGTTTATGGAACGAAAAGTAAAAGATTGCAAAGAAAGTAAATAGGAAACTGAAATTGTAGATTGGAAACTTATATTATGGAAAATAGACCCGACGGCCATAGGTTTCACTAGAGGCTTCTCTCAAGATAGAAATATTACGGTGGGTGAACAAATTATTGCCAAGCAATTGACAGAAAAGCGCAAAGTTATGACGATATCTAAGGTAATGATCATGAATATAGGCATCACGTCTGTGTCAAGTAGACCGAACCGATTCTGCATCTACTACTATTACTCCACACATCGACCGATATCCAGCATGCATCTAGAGTATTAAGTTCATAAAGAACGGAGTAACGCCTTAAGCAAGATGACATGATGTAGAGGAATTAACTCAAGCATTATGATAAAAAAACATCTTTTTATCCTCGATGGCAACAATACAATACATGTCGTTTCCCCTTCTGTCACTAGGATCGAGCACCACAAGATTGAACCCAAAGCTAAGCACTTCTCCCATTGCAAGAAAAACCAATCTAGTTGGCCAAACCAAATCGATAGTTCGAAAAGACTTGCAAATATTATTCAAATCATGCATATAAGAATTCAGAGAAGATTCAAATAATATTCATAGATAAGCTGACCATAAATCCACAATTCATCGGATCTCAGCAAACACACCGCAAAGGAGTATTACATCAAATAGATCTCCAAGAACATCGAGCAGAACTTTGTATTGAGAATCAAAGAGAGAGAAGAAGCCATCTAGCTACTAGCTATGGACCCGTAGGTCTGTGGTAAACTACTCACGCTTCATCGGAGAGGCAATGGTGTTGATGTAGAAGCCATCCATGATCGAATCCCCCACCGGCAGGATGCCGGAAAAGGCCCCTAGATGGGATCTCACGGGTACAGAAGGTTGCGGCGGTGGAAAAGTGGTTTCGTGGCTCTCCTGGAAGTTTTTGGGGTATTTGAGAATATATATAGGAGGAAGATCTAGGTCAGGGGTCATCGAGGGGCCCACAAGGTCGGGGGTCGTGCCCTACCCTCCTGGGCGCGCCCTCCACCCTTCTGGCCGCCTCGTGGCTCTTCTGACTTGCACTCCAAGTCTCCTGGGTGTCTTCTGGTCCAAGAAAAATCATCGCGAAAGTTTTATTCCGTTTGGACTCCGTTTGGTATTCCTTTTCTGCAAAAATCTAAAACAAGGAAAAAACAGGAACTGGCACTCGGCTCTAGGTTAATAGGTTAGTCCCAAAAATCATATAAAATAGCATATTAATGCATATAAAACATCCAAAACAAATAATATAATAGCGTGGAACAATCAAAAATTATAGAAACGTTGGAGACGTATCAGTATCCACGGGTGCCTTCCATACCAACACTTTCCAAGGAATTTATTATTTGACAACATAAAGTAAATTTCTTTTTCATTTCGGGACCGGGCATCCCTATTACCGCCACACTCTCGTGCAATGACAAGTGAATAAACACTCATCTTGAGAATAACACATCTAGCATGGAAAAATATTGGCCACCCCCTGCCGTTCATGAGCGGTACGGGCACACAAAAGAAATTCACTTTGAAAATTAGAGTTGGCACATACAAATTTACTTAGAACGACATGGAAATACCGCATATAGGTAGATATGGTGGACTCATATGGCAAAATTGGTTTAAGGATTTTTGTATGCACAAGTAGTATTCCCACTTAATGCAAATGGAGGCTAGCAAATAGATTGAGAAGCAACCAACCAAGAAACAAAAATTCTCATAAACAAGCATTAAGCGTAACTAACACCGAATAATGCACCACAAGTAGGATGTAATTTCATTGCATAACTATTGAATTTCGTGCTTGCATAAGGAATCACAAACCTTAACACCAATATTCTTACTAAAGCATAATTACTCACCAACATGACTCATATATTACTATCGTCATATCTCAAGACTATTACAAAGAATCAAGTTTATTTTGTCCAATGATCTTCATGAAAGCTTTTATTATATCCCTCTTGAATATCTATCACTTTGGGACTAATTTCATATATTGCAATTGCTTTTGACAAGCTCAAACAAATTTAAGTGAAGAACATGAGCATAAAAATTTTCATCTCTCAAAATAATATAAGTGAAGCATGAGAGAATTTCTTCAAAGATTTACTAACTCTCAAATTAATCTAAGTGAAGCATGAGATTGTTTCTTCAAAAAATTAAAGCACCACCATGCTCAAAACGATATAAGTGAAGCACTAGAGCAATTCCATAGCTCAAATTTTTTTGAGTGAAGCACATAGAACAATTCTAACAAATCATAGCATAATTATGGCTCTCTCAAATAGGTGTGTCCAGCAAGGATGATTGCAACAAACTAAAAAGAAAAATAAGCAAAGACTCATATAATACAAGACGCTCCAAGCAAAACTCATGATATGTCACGAATCAAAATATAGCTCCAAGTAAAATTACCTATGGTTGTTAGAAGAAAGAGGGGATGCTTTCCGGCGCATCCCCAAGCTTAGTTGCTTGGTTCTCCTTGAATATTAGCTTGGGGTGCCATGGGCATCCCCAAGCTTAGGCTCTTTTCACTCCTTATTCCTTCATCCATCATGATCTCACCCAAAACTTGAAAACTTCAATCACACAAAACTTAACAAAACCTTCGCGAGATCCGTTAGTATAATAAAGCAAATCACCACTTTAAGTATTGTTGCCAATCCATTCATATTTTATTATTGAATTGTACCTACTGTATTCTAACTTTACCATGGCTTATACCCCCCGATACAATCCATAGGTTCATCAAAATAAGCAACAATGCAACAAAAACAGAATCTGTCAAAAGCAGAAAAGTCTGTAGTAATCTGAACTCTAACCATACTTCTGTAACTACAAAAATTCTGAAAATAAGGACAACATAGAAAATTTCTATATAAATCTTGTGTAAAAAATTCAGAATTTTACCACGCTTATGTGATTTTTAACAATTCTACTACTGGACACAAAAGTTTCTGTTTTTCAACAAGATCAAATCAACTATCACACAACATGATACTAAAGGCTTTACTTGGCACAAACACTAATTAAAACATAAAAACACAATCATAACAGTAGCATAATTGTGCAAACACTCAAGAACCAAAAGAAAAAGGCAAAAATAAGTTTTATTCATTGGGTTACCTCCCAACAAGCGCTATCGTTTTATGCCCCTGGCTAGGCATAATGCATAGATTCAAGTATTGTCATTTTTCCTCTTATTTTCCATAGATGTGTTTTTGTCATGAGGGTTCTCAAATATAACTTGAAATACATTGTCCATAGAAATTTTAGCATTATCAAGTTGTCCATCTTTATACCCCCTTTGATTCCTGGCTACAATCAAACAATATTGTTGATTAACATCATTAAAAACTTGTTGGATCACATTCAAAATGGGGAGGCGCATGATATTCACTGCCTTTATAAGGAGATAAGGATTCCCCTTCTTCACCCACACCTTCTCTTTCTCTACCCTTCCATTCTTGAGCTCCAGCGCCCAAGTCCTCATCCTTTTCGCTTCAGGAAAGCACTAAACCATGTCCGGATCTGGAGGACAAGGCAAGTGGATGGCCTCCTTTGTCAAGGAGAAGGACATCATCGAGCTTCGGGTGGCCGGGTATCTGGCGAAGGAAATCGCCCACCGCCTACCGTCCAAGGGGCAAGTCATCCCCACACCGAAGCCCAACGAGAGGGTGGTGTTCATCCCTCATTTCATCCGCGGGTTAGGGTTTCCACTTCACCCTTTCGTCCGCGGACTGATGTTCTATTACGGGCTAGATTTCCATGATCTAGCCCCGAATTCCTTCCTCAATATCTCGACATTTATTGTCGTGTGCGAGGCCTTCCTCTGCATACCTCCCCACTTCGAACTATGGCTTAAGATCTTCAATGTAAAGCCGAAGGTGGTGGATGGCCAACACGCGGAGTGCGGAGGAGCCATGGTGAGCAAGATGCCCAACGTCACATGGCCCAAAGGCACGTTCATGGAGACTATCAAGGAGTGGCAGAAGTTGTGGTTCTATATCACAGAGCCTTGCGACGCCACCTGGGCCGCAGCTCCTGAGTTCAAATCTGGAACTCCAATGCGGCTCACCTCCTGGATAGAGAAGGGCCCAAATTGGTCTTCGTCGGACGAGCTGATACCGCTGCAAACGCGCATCCAGAGCATGGTGCATAAAAATATCAAGCTCGTCCACGTGATCTAGGTGATGCTAGTTCGCCGGATCCTACCATGCCAGAGCTGAACATGCCCTTTATGGGGATTTGATTCGGAGAAGCACCAGACCTTGGAGAGACTCTTCGGTACCACCCACGAAGATGCCTGGAAGTTGCTCTTTAAGGGCAACGAGACACCGCCGGCCATAGACTCGGACCGCGGGCACGATCTTGCCCATCCCGCTAGTGCGGTAAGTCTTTCTTGTCCTAAGGTGCATCCTCTGCTTGCTTTTTCAAGGAAGATATCTAAAACTTCACTATTTACTTTTTCAGGGCTGGACGAAGAAGGCGGAGCGGATTCAGTGTGCGGCTCCGCTGCCCGAGGAACCAGTCATCCCGCTCTTGGCGAAGATGCTGGTTTCGGCGCCCTACAAGGCACCAGAGAAGAAGGCCAAGGGGGTCAAGAGTGGCCCTCGCTGCAAGGGCGCTTTGGACAGGACGTCCGAAGACAACGAGACTCCCTCCTCTGCCGCCGAAGACGATAATGATGAGGAGGAGGAAGAAGAGGGCGGCCTCCACAAATCTGGAGGCGGAGGTGCCTAAGAGGTGGAAGGGCTCCTTCGCAGATTACTCTGCATGGGATGTCGACAGCAGCCCAGAGCAACGCCCCCGAAGTAAGCCCCTGGCCGCATCATAAGTACTAAAAAGCCCATACGCATCCATATATTCGGCCTCTCCTCTTTATGGTATTAATATGGTTAATCGTGCTATTGCAGTCCGGCCCATGACAGCTCCCCGCGAACCTCATCAGGAGGTTCGCTGGATTCGAAGGCAATGGCCAGCGAGTCACCGCCGGCCACTCAATCTTCTTCGGCCAAGGGTGACACTGAGGTGTTGTCCCGAAGGACCTTCCCCGGCCAGGGGGAAGCCCAGGAGACTGTCCGGGAGGCGCCGAAGGGCAAAACCTCAGTCGCCGGACATATGGGGAGCAGACCCCCATGGAGACCGGCTATGGGGGCCGTGTTCAGTTCAGCCCCCAGCCGGATACGGTTCCGGAGACCTATACGGCTCTGGAATCCGGCGAGCAGCCTCCTTTGAGAGAAGGAGGTGTGCCTGTCCCGCCGGTGACCTCTGTCCAACCAGAGGCACCGGATAATCTGCTGGAAGCGCTACGATGTGCTTCCATTGTGGAGGAACACCGTATCCTTATGGGTACGGTGATTGAGAGGGTTCAGTCCATCAAGAGCGGACTGGCCGAAGCCTGCAGCGGCCTAATGACAGGTTTTGAGGTAAGCGACGCAAAAGAGAAAATCCCAATATAGACAGTAGCCCGTGAGACACTGTTCGGTGTTCGGAAAGAAAAGCCGGACAGAGGATCAATTAATTTCGCAGGAAACTAGCTAAATATGTCTTATGTGAATAAGCAGGCGTCGTTGCTGGCCGCGACCTCACACACTGCCGAAGTCTCCGGACTAAAGCAGAGATTGGAGCAGGCCGAGGAAGAGCTCGGCCAAGCGAGGAAGCAGCTAGAAGACCAGCAAGGTATGCAATGACTCGCTATATATTCGGAAAGAATAAATAATGTGTATTGATCGTAATGTCATGATATGTGTAGGAGCGACGACCGAGGTCGAGGCCCTTAAAAAGGCCCTGGCCGAAGCCGAGGAGAAGCCGCCCGTAAGAAGCTCAAGGCCAGGCTTAACGAGGTCCAACAAGAGCTCCAGGACGCTGTGAAAAAATACGAGACTTTGGAGTGCGATGTTTCGGCTCGAGAGACCGAACTCGCCAAGGCTCGCCAAAGCGCGGAAGAGGCCGGGGTTGAAGCCCAGGGCACCCTCCAGGAGATCCAGGAGGCCAAGAAGATCGCGGCGGGTAAGGCGTTTAGTATGCAAAGCAAGTATGTGAATAAGAAGTATTTCTTACTAACCCGGATTCAGAGTTCTCCAGGGGCGTTTGCGGATCTGCTGCGCAGTGTGTCAGCCGCTGCAGAGTTCTTCCGAGCCAAAGAAGGGAGCTCAATGGAGAAGCTGTTCTGGTCGCAATACCTCGCGCTAGAACATCCAGTGCCCTTCACCGATCAGCTAAAACAGCTGGTCGAGCTGCATAGGGTGGCCGAACTGGCCATGAAGGATTTAATAATCCGGCTGTGGCCTGCCGAAGCTATACCCAGTAGCTACTTCGGTCTCGTGAAACGGCTGGTAGGTGCCTGCCCTCGGCTGGACGTCGTCAAGCAGTCGGCCTGCATCGAGGGTACGCGCATGGCCTTCGCCCGTGTCAAGGTGTGGTGGGCGAAGATGGATGCCGTCAAGCTTGTGACCGAAGGGCCGCCCGAAGGCAAGGAGCACCCCACGCCTGAGCGGTATTTTGAAGACGTCCTGGAGGGGTCTCGCATTGTGGCAACGCAATGTGTGAAAGACATTATCTTTGAATGAATATATTCATGTTGTCTCTGCCTTGTATGATGAAACAAAGTTGTTATGTAATATAATGTTTTTTAAATCACCTCCTGTGCGGCCGTGTTGTATGAAATCTGAGAGTTGGCCAATCGTCAGCTTCTGCCCCCATGTAGGTAGTACGGGGGTGTTCGGGATGTAATCTAAACACTCTTGATCCAATTGTTTGGTCCTTGAAGGAGGTGTTTAGCACAACGAACGAGGCAATCAGACTATTCGGCTTGAACACCCTCACTTATCCATAGGAGTTTGACAATAAAAATTTAGGCACAGCCCTTGGTATCCAAACTAGGAAGTTGTAAATACCTGATTGGGCAAGTACCAATCCCTCACGTATTGCGGAAAAAATCTCTAAAGATTTGAGACCTCCGAAGAGCTGACCGGCTCTCGCCACATCATGACAGTCAGTTTTCGGCTTTCTCTACTAAGGTGCTCCTTCGGGTAAACCAGGGCACAATCGCAGTAGTTCTCCCTTTACTACCTCAGCCGATATAGAGGAACGTAAGGTAGCAAGCACAGGAGCCGGGCAACCCAACTATTGACCAAAGACATGATTCGGAGCCAATGCATATAGTGCTAAATTCGAGGTGCCGAACTATACTGTAAAAAGTGTTCGGACTTTGTTGCCGTAGTGCGGGGCGCTATGAAGCCCTTGGCAAATGTGAAATGTACCAAAGTGTACGGGTGCTATCTGATAAGGTTATCAACAGAAAAAAAAGGAAAACAGAAAAGGAGCAAAGGTAATGAGCTGGGGCCCTAAAATTTGGGCCGCAAACCGTTTCCATTATAATTTGATTAATATGTCAAAGTGCATTGATACAAATAGTGCGATAAGCAACAGGCTATTTGACATGCCACAACCAAGGGAGAGCTGCGTGTGGGTCCTGAAAACAGGTAGAGTGGTCGTTAAAGAAACAACCTAGAAATTCCCCTCTATGTCCAAGTTGACTGTTGTCTTGGTGTATTTGTCATTCGAAAGGACCTGTGATCAAGCCACCAGGGAAGGCCTGTGGAAAAGAAACCTGAAAAGGGAAGAAAAAGAAAAAGTGAAAGTATGTGTGTGTCCGGGGTCGGTCGAGCCGTACTGTGGATCACCAGCTAGCTATGCCTCCGTCTATGCCCATGGTATTTTGAGTGCGTAGTGATGGACGCGTGGTACGAATGCCGCCAATTGATCGGGACTCAGGCGGAGGCCATATTGCTAGTCGAGCTCTTGATGAGCTGAGCTGTCCTGCTGCGGAGTAGTCTGGACTCTCTTGACAGTGTGCGGGAGTTAGGCCGCCGAATTAAGGTTCTGTTTGAGAAGGCCGCTCTGTACTTCTGCTGCTAAGGCAGCGGTGTGCTCCTCGGTACGGAGGGAGCGTTCCATGTTTCCATTAACTGTTATGACGCCGCGTGGTCCGAGCATCTTGAGCTTGATATAAGCATTGTGTGGCACCACGTTAAATCGAGCAAATGCCGTTTGTCCCAGCAGTGCGTGATAGCCGCTGCGAAAGGGGACGATATCGAAGATTAATTCTTCGCTTCGGAAGTTATCCGGAGATCCGATGACAACCTCGAGTGTGATTGAGCCCGTACAGCGGGCCTCTACACCTGGTATGAATCCTTTAAAGGTAGTCTTTGTGGGCTTGATCCGTGATGGGTTAATGCCCATTTTGCGCACTTTATCCTGATAGAGCAGATTGAGGCTGCTGCCACCGTCCATGAGGACTCGCGTCAGGTGGAATCCATCAATGATTGGGTCGAGGACCAGTGTGGCTGAACCGCCATGACGGATACTGGTCGGATGATCCCGACGATCAAAAGTGATCAGGCATGACGACCATGGATTGAATTTAGGGCCGACTAGCTCTATCGCATAGACGTCCCTGAGCGCGCGCTTGCGCTCCCTCTTGGGGATGTCTGTAGCATATATCATGTTCACCGTTTTGACCTGAGGGGGAAACTTCTTTTGTCCCCCTGTGTTCGGTTGCCGGGGCTCCTCGTCATCGTCCTCACTTTGCGATCACTTTTCCTTGTTCTCGGCATTTAACTTGCCGGCCTGTTTAAAAACCCAACAATCTCTGTTGGTATGATTGGCTGGTTTGTTTGGGGTGCGATGGATCTGGCATGGACGATCGAGTATGCGGTCCAAGCTGGATGGTCCCTGATTGTTTCTTTTATATGGCTTCTTCCGCTGACCGGACTTAGAGCCACTGAATCCGGCGTTGACTGTCGTGTCATCGATGTTGTCACCATTGCTTCGGCGTCTGTGTCTGCTGCATCGGAGCTTGCCGTTGCTATTTTTGACCGCGGAGGTGCCCGTTTCACTTGCTGTGTTTTTGCTACGGGCCAGCCAACTATCCTCACCCGCACAAAAGCGGGTCATGAGTGCCGTGAGGGCTGCCATGGACTTCGGCTTTTCCTGGCCGAGGTGGCGGGCGAGCCATTCGTCACGGATGCTATGTTTAAAGGCTGCTAGGGCTTCGGCATCCGGACAGTCGACGATCTGGTTCTTTTTAGTTAGGAACCTAGTCCAGAATTTCCCGGCTGACTCTCCAGGCTGTTGAACTATGTGACTTAAGTCATCGGCATCTGGTGGCCGGACATATGTACCTTGGAAGTTGTCAAGGAAGGCTTCTTCCAAGTCCTCCCAGCTGCCAATAGAATTTTCACGCAGACTGTTTAACTAGTGCCGAGCTGGCCCTTTGAGTTTTAGTGGGGGGTATTTGATGGCGTGAAGGTAATCTCCGCTGGCCATATGGATGTGGAGAATAAAATCCTCGATCCATACCGCGGGATCGGTTGTTCCATCGTATGATTCGATATTTACGGGTTTAAACCCTTCTGGGAATTCATGATCCATTACTTCGTCAGTGAAGCAAAGAGGGTGTGCGGCGCCTCTATATCGGGCCGCATCGCGACGTAGCTCCGATGGAGTCCGTCTGCGGTTTTCGTCCCGGGCGTGACTAGGTTTGTCACGTCCGAATAGATAGCTGTCGTCGCGTGTCGAGGCACGTCCTCGCGATCCGTAGATTGATCTTGTATGTCCTACTCTACTGTCCAGGTCCTGCCAAAGGTCGTATGTATATCCCCGAGCTGTTTTATCTCTGTTTTGACGTTGAGGTGGGGCGGGTTGTTGTTCGGCTTGAGCTGCCGCTTTATCCTAACCGCGTGGTGGTCGGTCAGCCGCATTGTCCCGACCGCGTGGTGGTCGGTCGGCCGCATTGCGCAAGGGAGGTACGGGCTCTGGCGCCTCCTCGTCGAACTGAGGTAGCAATTTGCGCTTCGGGTAATTCTTGGCTGGGCGCTTGAGGCCGTATTCTTCGGCTGCCAGGGCATCAGTCCATCTGTTGTTGAGCAAATATTGGTCAGCTTGGAGCTGCTTCTTCTTCTTTTTCAGGCTCCTTGAAGTGGCTATTAGCTCGCGCTTGAAGCGCTCCTGCTCGAGAGGTTCCTCAGGCACGATGAAATCCTCGTGGCCGAGGCTCACCTCATCCTCGGAGAGCGGAAGATAATTACTGTCCTCCGAGTCATTATGTATGGCCTGTTCATCAGGACGAACTTGCCCGTTTTCCTGTTCCTCCTGTTCGGAAGTTGCCTCAACAGGGTCTTCATTGTCTTCGGTGTCGTCCAGAGTATTGTTTTCTCCGGTGCCGGTATTGCCATCTTTTGCACGACGTGACTTAGAGCGGCGCCGCTGATGTCGGTGCTTAGGCTGTGTCCCAGGAGGTTTATCCTCGACTGGATCTTCTTTGTCGTCGTCGTTAGGTTCTTTAGGTGTATTCACCATGTACACTTCGTATGAAGAAGTGGCCGTCCAGCGTCCGGTAAACGACGGGTTTTGGCCATGCTCCTCATCTGCATCGTCATCCATACCGTCGATGTCTTCGGAGCCGTAATCGAGCATGTCGGTTAAGTCTTCGACAGTGGCTATGTAGTGGGTGGCGGGTGGGAAGCAAAATTCCCCGTCATCAGCTTCCAGTTCGATCCGGATATAGTTCGGCTGTGAATCCCCGGCTAAGGATAGATTTTTTAATGAGTTCAGCACGTCGCCTAAAGGCGAGTGCCGGAAGATGTCCGCGGCGCTGAATTCGGCGATCGATCTGCTCGACATACGCGGACGCACATGGTTCAGAACTTATAGCTGGAAACGAGTCCGAGGTTCCGGTGACACAGACATCACCCGAGGTTAGGTCTTTGTGCGGCTCCAATGCCGCGGAATCTGCGGCTTCCGTGGCGGGGTTGAGCTTCCCTTCCTCGGATGGCGCGATCTGCTCCGGATCTAAGGCCATAAGCGGCTACAGGTGCAATTTCCTGGGTATGGCCCGATGACAGATTTGGGTCATGTTCATCATGGTGACAGGGAGCGATTGTCATGGTCTCGAATCCGTCGAAGATCAAGTCTCCGCAGATATCCGCGACGTAGTTCAAGCTCCCGAATCTGACCTGACGGCCAGGGGCGTAGCTATGGATCTGCTCCAGATGGCCAAGCAAGTTGGCCCGCAGTGCGAAGCCGCCGAACATGAAGATCTGTCCGGGGAGGAAGACCTCTCCTTGGACAACATTGTTGTGGATGATTGAAGGGGCCATCAAACCTTTTGGGGACGGCACAGTGGAACTCTCAATGAAAGCACCAATGTCGGTGTCAAAACCGGCGGATCTCGGGTAGGGGGTCCCGAACTGTGCGTCTAAGGTCGATGGTAACAGGAGACAGGGGACACAATGTTTACCCAGGTTCGGACCCTCTCTATTGGAGGTAATACTCTACTTCTTGCTTGATTGATCTTGATGAATATGAGTATTACAAGAGTTGATCTACCACGAGATCGTAATGGCTAAAACCCCTAGAAGTCTAGCCTGTATGACTATATCTCTTTCCGGACAAAGCCCTCCGGTTTATATAGACACCGGAGGGGACTAGGGTTGTACAAAGTTGGTTTACAGAGAATGGAATCTTCATATTTGATCACCAAGCTTGCCTTCCACGCCAAGAAGAGTCCCATCCGGACACGGGTAAAGTCTTCGGTCTTTGTATCTTCCCAGCCCATTAGTCCGGCCCATGTCCAATAGGCCGGACGCCCGAGGCCCCTTAGTCCAGGACTCCCTCACACGCCGTGGGCCGCAGGTAAGCAAGTCTGGGGACCCCCGTTCCCAGAACACCGACAGTAGCCCTCGGGCCCAAGGCGCGCTCGGACTTGGCTTCGAGGCGAAGCCAAGGGGCAAGTGTGGAGCGCCGCGGGCCCCAATAGCCTACGCCCTCGGTTGACGCGTGGCGATTGATGGGACGGGGGCGTCTCCGCTTCCCCACACTACCTCGGCAACTGCCCGACTTGACGAGTCTGTGATGCATGCAGAGAGAACTATCATTACTTGTGATCGTGGGGGTCGCCGGTTGGCCTTCTCCTGCTATAAATGAGGAGGGGGCGGAGCCCCCGTCGCCCATCTCTTCCTGCTCCGCTCGCTTCTTCTCCCTTGCTTCACTACTAGCAGCGACACCCCTGGCACCGGTGAAGAGGTTATCGGCCGCAGAGAAGGGGAAGGCCCGCTAGGAGGGGCCTGGTTTGCCGCCGCCCAAGAGGGGGCGCGGTCGCCCACGTAAGCACGTCGCGACCCCCGCCGTGGCCCCTTGCGGCCGCGGTGGTGCCTCCTCACGCGGTGAGAGCCGCTCATGTCATGGCAGTCCCATCAATGAAGTTAGGTGCGCCATGGTTGCGCGGCCTCCCCGGTCGCGCTTCCACTCGGCGGAGGTGCTGCCGGAGTTCGTCGTGTGGTCGGAGAACTCGGCGGAGGGCAGCTCCCGCGCTTCTTCGCCGGCAAACTGCCGGCCACAAGTCCAGGCAGTCTCTGGCTGCAAGCGGACGGCTGCTGCAGCAAGGCTTCGTGGGTCGTGGTGGAAGTCTTCGTCGCGGGCAACGCAGCCCTGGCCCGCGGCTGGCAGACGTTTGGCCGCGCGCTCGGCCTGGGCAAGCGATGTACCATCCACTTCAAGTTTGATGGCAACGCGACCCTCTACGTGCGGGTATTCGGGGAAGATGGCCGCCGCGTCGGATGCTGCCCCGAGGACAATGACGGCGGCGAGGTGCTCAGCCTTGGCGACGGTCGTGACGAGGGTGAAGATGGACTTGCCCTCGGCGCTGGCCGTGGCTCGTCCAGCTATGGCGGCTGTTCCTCTGGCGACAGCTCTAGCAGCGGCGGCTATGACCAGTGATGACCCACAAGTGTAGGGGATCTATCGTAGCCCTTTCGATAAGTAAGAGTGTCGAACCCAACGAGGAGCAGAAGGAAATGATAAGCGGTTTTCAGCAAGGTATTCTCTGCAAGTACTGAAATAAGTGGTAACAGATAGTTTTGTGATAAGGTAATTTGCAACGAGCAACAAGTAACAAAAGTAAATAGAATGCAGCAAGGTGGCCCAATCCTTTTTGTAGCAAAGGACAAGCCTGGACAAACTCTTATATAGAGAAAAGCGCTCCCGAGGACACATGGGAATTATCGTCAAGCTAGTTTTCATCACGTTCATATGATTCGCGTTCGATACTTTGATAATTTGATATGTGGGTGGACCGGTGCTTGGGTGCTGTTCTTACTCGAAGAAGCATCCCACTTATGATTAACCTCTATTGCAAGCATCCGCAACTACAACAAAAGTATTAAGGTAAACCTAACCATAGCATGAAACATATGGATCCAAATAATCCCCTTACGAAGCAACGCATAAACTAGGGTTGAAGCTTCTGTCACTCTAGCAACCCATCATCTACTTATTACTTCCCAATGCCTTCCTCTAGGCCCAAATAATGGTGAAGTGTCATGTAGTCGACGTTCACATGACACCACTAGAGGATAGACAACATACATCTCATCAAAATATCGAACGAATACCACATTCACATGACTACTAATAGAGAGACTTCTCCCATGTCCTCAGGAACAAACGTAACTACTCACAAAGCATATTCATGTTCATAATCAGAGGGGTATTAATATGCATAAAGGATCTGAACATATGATCTTCCACCAAATAAACCAGCTAGCATCAACTACAAGGAGTAATCAACACTACTAGCAACCTACAAGTACCAATCCCGGACTTGGAGACAAGAATTGGATACAAGAGATGAACTAGGGTTTTGAGAGGAGATGGTGCTGATGAAGATGTTGATGGAGATTGCCCTCTCCCGATGAGAGGAGCGTTGGTGATGACGATGGCGATGATTTCCCCCTCCCGGAGGGAAGTGTCCTCGGCAGAACAGCTCTGCCGGAGCCCTAGATTGGTTCCGCCAAGGTTCCGCCTCGTGGCGGCGGAGTCTCATCCCGAAAGGGTGCTTATGATTTTTTCCTGGACGAAAGACTTCATATAGCAGAAGATGGCCACTGGAAAGCCAACAGGGGGCCCACGAGGCAGGGGACGCGCCCCCACCCTCGTAGACAGGTGGTGGCCCCCCTGACGTATTTCTTCCACTTAGTATTTTTTATTATTTCCAAAAATGACTTTCGTGGAGTTTCAGGACTTTTGGAGTTGTGCAGAATAGGTCTCTAATATTTGCTCCTTTTCCAGCCCAGAATTCCAGCTGCCGGCATTCTCCGTCCTTATGTAAACCTTGTAAAATAAGAGAGAATACACATAAGTATTGTGATATAACGTGTAATAACAGCCCATAATGCAATAAATATCGATATAAAAGCATGATGCAAAATGGACGTATCAACTCCCCAAGCTTAGACCTCGCTTGTCCTCAAGCGGAAGCCGATAACGATAAATATGTCCACATGTTTAGAGGTAGAGGTGTCAATAAAATAAAATACGGACATGAGGGCATCATGATTATTCTCATAACAGCAACATATATGGATATTGTCATATGATTTCTTATGCTCAAGTAATAATCTATTCACAAAGCAAAAGTATGAATCAGAACTTTATTGAGAACTAACAAACTATAATCTCAGTCATTGAAGCAATTGCAATTTATCATAACATCAGAAAGAGTCTATGTCAGAGCTTTCTAGCAAGTCCACATACTCAACTATCATTTAGTCCTTCATAATTGCTAACACTCACGCAATACTTGTGGTTACGGAGTTTTAACCGGACACAGAGAAAGATAGGGGCTTATAGTTTCGCCTCCCAACCTTTTACCTCAAGGGTAATGTCAACAATAATAACTCATGTTCCCCTACATCCAATTAGATATATCTATCAGGATCTTTCCAACATCCTGTGCTTGCCAAAGGATAAAATGTAAAGAGGAAAGGTGAAGATCACCATGACTCTTGCATAAGGTGAAGTTCATTGCCGAGAGTTATTCCCAATGCATCGGGGCCGATGACTCTCTTCTGTGACAACACTAGAGCTATTGCCCTTGCCAAGGAGCCCAGGTTTCACAAGAAGACCAGGCACATCAAGCGTCGCTTCAACTCCATTCGTGAAAATGTTGAAAATGGAGACATAGATATTTGTAAAGTACATACGGATTTGAATGTCGCAGATCCGTTGACTAAACCTCTTCCACGAGCGAAACATGATCAACACCAGAACTCTATGGGTGTACGATTCATCACAATGTAACTAGATTATTGACTCTAGTGCAAGTGGGAGACTGTTGGAAATATGTCCTAGAGACAATAATAAAATGGTTATTATTATATTTCCTTGTTCATGATAATTGTCTATTCTTCATGCTATAATTGTGTTATCCGGAAATCGTAATACATGTGTCAACACATAGACCATAACATGTCCCTAGTGAGCCTCTAGTTGACTAGCTCGTTGATCAATAGATGTTTACGGTTTCCTGACCATGGACATTGGATGTCATTGATAACGGGATCACATCATTAGGAGAATGATGTGATGGACAAGAACCAATCCTAAGCATAGCACTAGATCGTGTAGTTCGTTTGCTGAAGCTTTTCTAATGTCAAGTATCATTTCCTTAGACCTTGAGATCGTGCAACTCCCGGATACCATAGGAATGCTTTAGGTGTACCAAATGTCACAATGTAACTGGGTGGCTATAAAGGTGCACTACAGGTATCTCTGAAAGTGTCTGTTGGGTTGGCACGGATCGAGACTGGGATTTGTCACTCCGTATGACGGAGAGGTATCTCTAGGCCCACTCGGTATTGCATCATCATAATGAGCTCAATGTGACTAAGTAGTTAGTCACGGGATCATGCATTACGGAACGAGTAAAGTGACTTGCCGGTAACGAGATTGAACGAGGTATTGGGATACCGACGGTCGAGTCTCGGGCAAGTAACGTACCGATTGATAAAGGGAATTGTATACGGGATTGCTTGAATCCTCGACATCGTGGTTCATCCGATGAGATCATCATGGAACATGTGGGAGCCAACATGGGTATCCAGATCCCGCTGTTGGTTATTGGCTAGAGAGGTGTCTCGGTCATGTCTGCATGATTCCTGAACCCGTAGGGTCTACACACTTAAGGTTCGATGACGCTAGGGTTATAAGGAAGGTTTGTATGTGATTACCGAATGTTGTTCGGAGTCCCGGATGAGATCCCAGACGTCACGAGGAGTTCCGGAATAGTCCAGAGGTAAAGATTTATATATGGGAAGTCACCATACGGTCACCGAAAGTGTTCGGGGGTATGCCGGTATTGTACCGGGACCATCGGAGGGGTTCCGGGGGTCCACGGGGATGGTCCACCTACCTCGGAGGGCCTTATGGGCTGTAGGTGGAAGGGAACCAGCCCTAAGTGGGCTGGGCGCCAAACCCCCCTAGGGCCCATGCGCTTAGGGTTTGGGCGAACCCTAAAAGGGGGCGCCCCCCTTGCTTGGGGGGCAAGCCACCTCCCCCTGGCCGCCGCCCCTCCCACCAGATGGGATCTAAGGGGGCCGGCCCCCCTCTCCCTTGCCCCTATATATAGTGGAGGGGTTGGAGGGCAGCCACACCTTTCCCAAGGCGCAGCCCCTCCCCAACACCTCTCCTCCTCCGCGTGTGCTTGGCGAAGCCCTGCCGGAGAACTGTCACTCCACCACCACCACGCCGTCGTGCTGCTATTGGAGCCTTCTTCCTCAACCTCTCCTCCTCCTTGCTGGATCAAGGCGTGGGAGACGTCACCGCTCCGTATGTGTGTTGAACGCGGAGGTGCCGTCCGTTCGCCGCTTGGATCATCGGTGATTGGGATCACGACGAGTACGACTCCATCAACCCCGTTCTCTTGAACGCTTCCGCTCGCGACCTACAAGGGTATGTAGATGCACTCTTCCCCTCTCGTTGCTAGTAAACTCCATATATTGATCTTGGTGATGCGTAGAATTTTTTTTAATTTCTGCTACGACCCCCTACAATATGTGGGTGGACCGGCGCTTGGGTGTTGCCCTTACTTGAACAAGCATCCCACTTATGATTAACCTCTGTTGCAAGCATCCGCAACTACAACAAAAGTATTAAGGTAAACCTAACCATAGCATGAAACATATGGATCCAAATCAGCCCCTTACGAAGCAACGCATAAACTAGGGTTTAAGCTTCTGTCACTCTTGCAACCCATCATCTACTTATTACTTACCAATTCCTTCCTCTAGGCCCAAATAATGGTGAAGTGTCATGTAGTCGACGATCACATAACACCACTAGAGGATAGAGAACATACATCTCATCAAAATATCGAACGAATACCAAATTCACATGACTACTAATAGCAAGACTTCTCCCATGTCCTCAGGAACAAACGTAACTACTCACAAAGCATATTCATGTTCATAATCAGAGGAGTATTAATGTGCATAAAGGATCTGAACATATGATCTTCCACCAAATAAACCAACTAGCATCAACTACAAGGAGTAATCAACGCTACTAGCAACCTACAGGTACCAATCCCAGACTATGAGACAAGAATTGGCTACAAGAGATGAACTAGGGTTTGAGAGGAGATGGTGCTGGTGAAGATGTTGATGGAGATTGCCCTCTCCCGGTATGAGGACCATTGGTGATGACGATGGCGATGATTTCCCCCTCCCGGAGGGAAGTGTCCCGACAGAACAGCTCTACCGGAATCCTAGATTGGTTCCGCCAAGGTTCCGCCTCGTGGCGGCGGAGTCTCGTCATAAAAGCTTGCTTATGATTTTTCTTCGGACCAAAGACTTCATATAGCAGAAGATGGGCACCGGAGGGCCAACAGGGGGCCCACGACGCAGGGGGGCGTGCCCAGGGGGTAGGGCGTGCCCCCCACCCTCGTGGACAGGTGGAGGCCCCCCTGACGTATTTCTTCCGCTCAGTATTTTTTATTATTTCCAAAAATAACTTTCGTGGAGTTTCAGGACTTTTCGAGTTGTGGAGAATAGGTCTCTAATATTTTCTCCTTTTCCAGCCCAGAATTCCAGCTGCCGGCATTCTCCCTCCTTATGTAAACCTTGTAAAATAAGAGAGAATAGACATAAGTATTGTGACATAATGTGTAATAACAGCCCATAATGCAATAAATATTGATATAAAAGCATGATGCAAAATGGACGTATCAACTCCCCCAAGCTTAGACCTTGCTTGTCCTTAAGCGGAAGCCGATAACGATAAATATGTCCACATGTTTAGAGGTAGAGGTGTCGATGAAATAAAATACGGACATGAGGGCATCATGATTATTCTCATAACAGCAACATATATGGATAATGTCATATGATTTCTTATGCTTAAGTAATAATCTATTCACAATGCAAAGTATGAATTAGAAACTTTATTGAGAACTAACAAACTATAATCTCAGTCATTGAAGCAATTGCAATTTATCATAACATCGGAAAGAGTCTATGTCAGAGCTTTCTAGCAAGTCCACATACTCAACTATCATTTAGTCTTTCATAATTGCTAACACTCACGCAATACTTGTTGTTACGGAGTTTTAATCGGACACAGAGAAAGATAGGGGCTTATGGTTTCGCCTCCCAACCTTTTACCTCAAGGGTAATGTGAACAATAATAACTCATGCTAACTTACATCCAATTAGATATATATATGAAGATCTTTCCAACATCCTGTGCTTGCCAAAGGATAAAATGTAAAAAGGGAAGGTGAAGATCACCATGACTCTTGCATAAGGTAGAAGATAATAATAAAAGATAGGCCCTTTGCAGAGGGAAGCAGAGGTTGCCATGCGCTTTTATGGTTGGATGCACAAAATCTCAATGCGAAAGAACGTCACTTTATATTGCCACTTGTGATATGAACCTTTATTATGCAGTCCGTCGCTTTTATTTCTTCCACATCACAAGATCGTATAAAGCTTATTTCCTCCACACCAATCAATCATACATATTTAGAGAGCAATTTTTATTGCTTGCACCGATGACAACTTACTTGAAGGATCTTACTCAACCCATAGGTAGATATGGTGGACTCTTATGGCAAAACTGGTTTAAGGGTTTTTGGAAGCACAAGTAGTATCTCTACTTGGTGCAAAGAATTTGACTAGCATGAGGGGGAAAGGCAAGATCAACATGTTGGATGATCCATGACAATATACTTTATCTCATATATAAGAAAACATAACCCATTACGTTGTCTTCCTTGTCCAATATCAACTCTTTAGCATGTCATATTTTAATGAGTGCTCCCAATCATAAAAGATGTCCATGATGGTATATTTATATGTAAAACCTCTCTTTCTTTATTACTTCCTATTAATTGCAACGATGACCAAAGCTATGTTTGCCAACTCCCAACAACTTTTAATCATCATACTCTTTCTATGTGAAGTCATTACTCTCTATAAGATCAATATGATCTCTTTATTTCTTTTTATTCTTTTTCTCTTTTCTTTTATTCACTCAAGATCATAGCAAGATAATCAAGCCCTTGACTCAACACTAATCTTTATTATATAGCACACGGACTCGATTACATAGAGAGATCAAAAAGCAAAACTCAAAACTAGATCATGCCATAAACTTTATTCTACTAGATCAAGATACTACTAATAGGATCGAACTAAGAAAAACGGTAAAGATAGGAGTGTGATGGTGATATGATACCGGGGCACCTCCCCAAAGCTTGGCAGTTGCCAAGGGGAGTGCCCATACCCATGTGATTATGTTTCCTTCTTCGGAGGTGATGGAGACGATGGCTTAGTTGATGGCGTAGGCTTCTCCCTTAATTTGCGCTTGAGGACAGAATTTTGATCCCTCAGGTCATCAATCTCTTGCTCCAGGCTTAATATCTTTTTGCATAGTTCCTGCTTGTTTTCCTGCAAGAGACGAAAAGGGATAAAGTCGATCTTAAGTTTCTTTGCTCTATCAGGGAGGCTTGACTTTTTGAACTCCACATGCATGTCCCCAGGTTGAGGCAATGGGACTGCATCTTCATCTGAGCTCGTCTCCTCCTTTCTCTTCGGTTCATAGTCCTCTTCTTCCTCCGTAGTCCAACCGCAATGCTCCACATCTCCATAGACCTTAGGATCTGCAAGGTAATCATCCACATAGCTTTCTCCTTCCGAATCCTAGGACGACATGTTGCTCTAATCTACAGCAGGATAGCTCGAAACAAGAACAGAGGATATTTGCGTGATATAGGAGTCAAAACCTTCGGGAGAATATATAATGAATTTTTACCGACCAAAATATGTATCGTGCAAGAAAACGGAGTCCGGAGAGCACACGAGGTGCCCACGAGGTAGGGGGATGCGCCCAGGGGTAGGGCGCACCCTCCACCCTCGTGGGGCCCTCGTGTCCTTCCTGGACTGCTTCTTATTTTTCTATTTTTCTAAATATTCCAAAACGGAGAAATATTGCCTTTAGAACTGTTTTGGAGTCGGTTTACTTACCGTACCACATACCTATTCCTTTTCAGAGTCTGAAACGTTCCGGAAAGTGTCCCTTATGTACTCCTCCAGGGTTACGGTTTCAATAACATTGGTTTCAACATTTATGGGATTACTTGAGATATAATGTTTAATTCTTTGACCATTCACCGCCTTCGGATTTGTGCCTTCGAAGTTGTTGATTTTTATGGCACCGGAACGACAAACCTCCTCGATAACGTAAGGACCTTCCCATTTAGAGAGAATTTTTCCTGCAAAAAATCTTAAACGAGAGTTGTATAGCAATACATAATCACCTACATTAAACTCACGCTTTTGTATCCTTTTGTCATGCCATCTTTTAACTTTTTCTTTAAACAATTTAGCATTTTCATAGGCTTGGGTTCTCCATTCATCAAGTGAGCTAATATCAAATAATCTCTGCTCACCGGCAAGTTTGAAATCATAATTGAGCTCTTTAATAGCCCAATATGCCTTATGTTCTAGTTCGAGAGGTAAGTGACATGCTTTTCCATAAACCATTTTATACGGAGACATACCCATAGGATTTTTATATGCAGTTCTATTGCCCATAATGCATCATCAAGTTTCTTGGACCAATTCTTTCTAGATCTATTGATAGTCTTTTGCAAAATTAATTTGAGCTCTCTATTACTCAATTCTACTTGACCACTAGACTGTGGGTGATAGGGAGATGCAATTCTATGATTAACATCATACTTAGCAAGCATTTTACAAAAAGCACCATGAATAAAATGTGAACCACCATCAGTCATTAAATATCTAGGGACTCCAAACCTCGGAAAAATAACTTCCTTGAGCATTTTAATAGAGGTGTTATGATCAGCATTACTAGTTGGAATAGCTTCTACCCACTTAGTAACGTAATCAACAGCAAATAAAATATGTGTATCTATTAGAGGCAGGAAAAGGTCCCATATAATCAAAGCCCCAAACATCAAATGGTGCAATAACAAGTGAATAGTTCATAGGCATTTCTTGACGTCTAATAATATTACCAATTCTTTGACATTCATCACAAGATAAGACAAACTTACGGGCATCCTTGAAGAGAGTAGGCCAATAAAAACCGGATTGCAATACCTTATGTGCAGTTCTATCTCCAGCGTGGTGTCCTCCATAGGCCTCGGAGTGACACTTGCGTAGGATCTGTTCCTATTCATGCTCAGGTACACAACGTCTAATAACACCATCTACTCCTTCTTTATAAAGATGTGGGTCATCCCAAAAGTAATGTCTCAAATCATAGAAAAACTTTTTCTTTTGTTGGTATGTGAAACTAGGTGGTATAAATTTAGCCACAATATAATTAGCATAATCAGCATACCATGGAGCAGTACGAGAAGCATTTATGACATTTGATTGCTCATCAGGAAAGCTATCATCAATAGGTACTGGGTCATCAAGAACATTTTCTAACCCAGACAAGTTGTCTGCAATGGGGTTCTCAGCTCCCTTTCTATCAACAATATGCAAATCAAATTCTTGTAGCAAGAGAACCCATCTAATAAGTCTAGGTTTAGCATCTTTCTTTTCCATAAGATATTTAATAGCAGCATGATCCATGTGAATAGTTACTTTAGAATCAACAATATAAGGTCTGAACTTATCACAAGCAAATACAACTGCTAATAATTCTTTTTCAGTAGTAGCATAATTTCTTTGAGCATTGTCTAGAGTTTTACTAGCATATTGAATAACATTTAATTTCTTATCAACTCTTTGCCCTAGAACAGCACCTACAGCATAATCAGTAGCATCACACATAATTTCAAAGGGTAAATTCCAATCAGGTGGCTGAACAATAGGTGCAGAGATCAATGCTTTCTTAAGTACTTCAAATGCTTATACACAATCATCATCAAAATAAATGGTATATATTTTTGTAATAAATTAGTCAGAGGCCGAGAAATTTTTGAGAAGTCCTTAATGAACCTCCTATAAAATCCGGCGTGACCAAGGAAACTTCTTATACCTTTGATGTCCTTGGGACATGGCATCTTTTCAATAGCATCAACCTTGGCTTTATCAACTTCAATACCTCTTTCAGAAACTTTATGCCCCAAGACAATACCTTCATTAACCATAAAGTGGCACTTTTCCCAATTCAAGACAAGATTAGTTTCTTCACATCTCTGCAAAACTCGATCAAGGTTGCTCAAGCAATCATCAAAATAGGATCCATAGACGGAGAAGTCGTCCATGAAAACCTCACAAATCTTTTCACAAAAGTCAGAGAATATAGCCATCATGCATCTTTGAAAGGTAGCAGGTGCATTACATAAACCAAAAGGCATACGTCTACAAGCAAAAGTACCAAAAGGGCAAGTAAAAATAGTCTTTGATTGATCATTGGCTGACACAGGTATTTGAGAGAAACCAGAATAACCATCTAGAAAGCAAAAATGTGTATGTTTGGATAGTCTTTCTAGCATTTGATCGATAAAAGGTAAGGGGTAATGATCTTTCTTAGTAGCCTTATTTAATTTGCGGAAATCAATTACCATCCTATAACCTGTAATAATTCTTTGTGGAATCAATTCATCTTTATCATTAGGAACGACGGTAATACCTCCCTTCTTAGGGACACAATGGACAGAACTTACCCACTGACTATCAGCAACGGGATAAATTATACCTGCCTGAAGGAGCTTTAGTATTTCTTTTCTTACCACTTCCTTCATCTTAGGATTCAGCCGTCGTTGATGATCACGAACTGGTTTGGCATCTTCTTCCAAATTTATTTTATATTGACATAGATTGGGACTAATGCCCTTAAGATCATCAAGAGTATATCCAATAGCAGCACGGTGCTTCTTCAGAGTTTTCAATAATCTTTCTTCTTCATGCTCTGAAAGGTTAGCACTAATAATAACATGATATATCTTTTTCTCATCAAGATAAGCATATTTAAGAGTATCAGGCAACGGTTTAAGCTCAAATACGGGATCACCCTTGGGTAGAGAGGGATCCCCTTGGATTTCAAAAGGTAAATTGTGTTTCAGGATGGGTTCCTGTTTAAAGAATACTTCATCTATTTCCCTTCTTTCATTCATAAACGTATCATTTTCATGGTCTAGCAAATATTGTTCTAAAGGATCACTAGGAGGTACGACAATAGAAGCAAGACCAATAATTTCATCCTTACTAGATAATTCCTCTTCACGGTGTTGTCTACGAAATTTAGAGAAATTAAACTCATGAGACATATCACCTAAAGCAATAATAACAACATCGTTTTCGCAGTCTATCCTAGCATTAACGGTGTTCAAGAAGGGTCTACCAAATATAATGGGACAAAAGCTATCTTGTGGGGAACCAAGAACAAGAAAATCAGTAGGATATTTAGTTGTCCCACACAAGACTTCAACATCTCTAACAATTCCCGTTGGTGAAATAGTATCTCTATTGGCAAGTTTAATTGTGACATCAATATCTTCTAACTCAACAGGTGCAAGATCATGCATAATTTCTTTGTATAAATCAAAAGGTATTGCACTAGCACTAGCACCCATATCACATAAGCCATGATAACAATGATCTCCTATTTTAATAGAAATAACAGGCATGCCTACCACAGGTCTATGTTTATCTTTAGCACAAGGTTTGGCAATTCTAGCAGTTTCCTTACAGAAATAAATAACATGCCCATCAATATTATCAGACAAGAGATCTTTAACAATAGCAATATTAGGTTCAACTTTAATTTTCTCAGGAGGTGTATAAGTTCTAATATTGCTTTTACGAACCACAGTTGAAGCTTTAGCATGATCCTTTATTCTAACAGGGAAAGGTGGTTTCTCAACATAAGAAGTAGGAACAACAGGATCATTATAAGTGATAGTCTTTTCTTCAACTTTAATAGGTGCAGCTACTTTAACTTCTATGGGATGATGATATTTAAACCACTTCTCCTTGGGGAGATCAACATAAGTAGCAAAAGATTCACAGAAAGAAGCTACTATCTCAGAGTCAAGTCCATATTTAGTGCTAAATTTGCGGAAAACATCGGTATCCATAAAAGATTTAACACAATCAAACTTAGGTGTCATACCTGACTCCTTACCTTCGTCGAGATCCCAATCTTCAGAGTTGCATTCAATTCTATCCAATAAATCCCATTTGAATTCAATATTCTTCATCATAAAAGAGCTAGCACAAGAAGTATCGAGCATGGTGTGATTGTTATCAGAAAGCCGAGCATAAAAACTTTGAATAATTATTTCTCTTGGGAGCTCATGATTGGGGCATGAATATAACATTGATTTAAGCCTCCCCCAAGCTTGAGCGATGCTTTCTCCTTCGCGAGGCCAAAAATTATATATATAATTGCGATCACGATGAACAAGATGCATAGGATAAAACTTCTGATGAAATTCCAATTTCAATCATTTGTAGTTCCATGATCACGTATCATCACATAGCCTATACCATGTCGATGCATCTCCCTTCAAAGATAAAGGGAAGACCTTCCTCTTAATAACATCTCCGGGTACACCTGCAAGCTTAAATAATCCACAAACTTCATCCACATATATTAGGTGCTCATCAGGATGCTTTGTTCCATCTCCTGCAAAAGGATTAGCTAGCAATTTTTCTAACATACCCGAAGGAATCTCAAAGTGAGCATTTTCATTTTCATTTTCATTTTCAGTAGGTTCAGTAGGTTGAGGAGCAACTCTTTGCTCTACTGGTCGGGGTGAAGATACCCCGAACAAGCCCCTCAGCGGATTACTTTCCATAGTAACAAGTGATAGTAAATTTCAGCACACTATATAAATTTTTCCTGACCAAATTCCACCTACCAAAGGCGCTTCACTCCCCGGCAACAGCGCCAGAAAAGAGTCTTGATGACCCACAAGTATAGGGTATCTATCGTACTCCTTTTGATAAGTAAGAGTGTCGAACCCAACGAGGAGCAGAAGGAAATGATAAGCGGTTTTCAGCAAGGTTTTCTCTGCAAGTACTGAAATAAGTGGTAACAGATAGTTTTGTGATAAGGGAATTTGTAACGAGCAACCAGTAACAAAAGTAAATAGAGTGCAGCAAGGTGGCCCAATCCTTTTTGTAGCAAAGCACAAGCCTGGACAAACTCTTATATAGAGAAAAGCGCTCCCGAGGACACATGGGAATTATCGTCAAGCTAGTTTTCATCACGTTCATATGATTCGCGTTCGATACTTTGATAATTTGATATGTGGGTGGACCGGTGCTTGGGTGCTGTTCTTACTTGAAGAAGCATCCCACTTATGATTAACCTCTATTGCAAGCATCCGCAACTACAACAAAAGTATTAAGGTAAACCTAACCATAGCATGAAACATATGGATCCAAATCAGCCCCTTACGAAGCAACGCATAAACTAGGGTTTAAGCTTCTGTCACTCTAGCAACCCATCATCTACTTATTACTTCCCAATGACTTCCTCTAGGCCCAAATAATGGTGAAGTGTCATGTAGTCGACATTCACATGACACCACTAGAGGATAGACAACATACATCTCATCAAAATATCAAACGAATACCAAATTCACATGACTACCAATAGCAAGACTTCTCCCATGTCCTCAGGAACAAACGTAACTACTCACAAAGCATATTCATGTTCGAAATCAGAGGGGTATTAATATGCATAAAGGATCTGAACATATGATCTTCCACCAAATAAACCAACTAGCATCAACTACAAGGAGTAATCAACACTACTAGCAACCTACAAGTACCAATCCCGGACTTGGAGACAAGAATTGGATACAAGAGATGAACTAGGGTTTTGAGAGGAGATGGTGCTGAACAAGATGTTGATGGAGATTGCCCTCTCCCGATGAGAGGAGCGTTGGTGATGACGATGGCGATGATTTCCCCCTCCCGGAGGGAAGTGTCCCCGGTAGAACAGCTCTGCCGGAGCCCTAGATTGGTTCCGCCAAGGTTCCGCCTCGTAGTGGCGGAGTCTCGTCCCGAAAGGTTGCTTATGATTTTTTCCTGGACGAAAGACTTCATATAGCAAAAGATGGCCACCGGAGAGCCAACAGGGGGCCCATGAGGCAGGGGGCGCGCCCTGGGGGGTAGGGCGCGCCCCCACCCTCTTGGACAGGTGGTGGCCCCCCTGACGTATTTCTTCCGCTAAGTATTTTTTATTATTTCCAAAAATGACTTTCGTGGAGTTTCAGGAGTTTTGGAGTTGTGCAGAATAGGTCTCTAATATTTGCTCCTTTTCCAGCCCAGAATTCCAGCTGTTGGCATTCTCCCTCCTTATGTAAACCTTGTAAAATAAGAGAGAATAGACATAAGTATTGTGACATAACGTGTAATAACAGCCCATAATGCAATAAATATCGATATAAAAGCATGATGCAAAATGGACGTATCACCAGCCGCCACGCCGCCGTGCCCGCTTCGAAGGCGGTAGCGGATCGTCTCGTCGTCGCGCCCAGTGAAGCGCGAGGAGGGGTCTGGCTGAGTCGAGGACGGCGCCAAGGGCCTGCCCTCACGAACCGCTGCGGGGGTGCGCGCCGCTTTTTCTTGTTCTTTCCTTCCTTCTTGCATTCGAAAAAGAAACCAGTATGGGGCCCTGCAAGGGCGTGCAACAAACCGTGATTTCCAAGTCGCTATGTTATGTTTATGGTTCCTGTGTCGTGTTGCAGCATCAGTGTTTTATGTAGGCATGTAGATATAACTTAGCTCGACATGTCTGAAGTAGTTTCTGCCTCGTGAGGCGCGCATCTCCCAGCACCTGGTGAGACCTCCTTGCTGTAGGCTTGGGAGGCGTCGAGGACCTGCAAAAATTTGTTAAGGAATCCTTATTCTTCCAAGCCTAGGGTCCTAGGCGTGGCCGGCCATGACCCAGCGCTCCGCGTCGCGGTACCCGAGGGGCACGGACTTAAGAGAGGGAGGTGCGCCAGCTTGCAAGCTCGAGCGAGGGTGCCTCGCGAAGACCAGGAAAAACGCTCACGAGTGCACCTGTCCAGCCCCCTCGCGAGGCATGCGAGGGAGAGTACGGGCCAAAACAATGAACCGAGGGAAGAAACAGAGGAAAAAGGTGATCTAACCAAGACGACAAGAAATAGCAGAATGCGAACTTCCATTAAAGAGGGGCAAGCCAACTACGGAAAGCAAATGAAAAGCCGTGTCCGGCACCTAGTCTAGTCTTCTCACCAGCGTGGAGCTAAGTGCTGCCACTAGGATGTGAGAGGGAGCCTCTGGGGCCCGAGGGCGGCACTCCTGAGACTCCGGGGCATGTACAGCCCCACCCATTATTATGTGAGAGTGTCATGAGCAGAGACCTTCACAGGCACGTGGCCTTGCTTTACAGGCGCTGGGCCTTACTTCGTGGGTAGAACTTCCGGTGATGCTGGATGTTCCAGGTGTTCTGGATGGGGACCCCGTCCTGCGTCTCCCGGCACACGGCGCCAGGCCTGGAGACATGGGAGACCCTAAGTGGGCCCTCCCACAAGGGCGAGAGCTTATGCAGCCCTTCCCTGGAGAGCACCCGCCTTAGGACGAGGTCGCCCACCTCGAGCGTCCTGGAGCGGACGCTGCGGCAATGATACCGCCGCAGCGCCTGCTGGTGTCTTGCCGCTCGAAGCATGGCTTCGCGGCGGCGTTCCTCCCCCAGCAGAAGGTCCATCCCCCGCATGGCGTCCTAATGCGTCTCATCAAACGCCAGGACCCGCGCGGAGCGATGCTTGACCTCGTGAGGGAGAACCGCTTCTACTCCGTAGACAAGGAAGAACGGGGTCTCACCTGTTGGCTTGGTGGCGGTGGTGCGGATGGACCACAACACAAACTTGAGCTCGTCGTGCCAGCCCCTGCCGCAGGCCTCGAGCTTCTTCTTGAAGGTCCTTGTCTTGAGGCCTCTCAGGACCTCCGCGTTGGCGCGTTTGGCTTGACCATTGCTCCTGGGGTGTGCCACCGAAGCATAGCAGATCTGCATTCCAAGGTTAGCACAATATGTCTTGAAGATATTGCTAGTGAACTGCGAGCCGTTGTCGGTGATGATGCGATTAGGGACCCCGAACCGGCTCACGAGACCCTTGATGAACTTGACCGCAGATCCGGCCGGGATGGTGCGGACAGCTTCTACCTCTGCCCATTTGGTGAACTTGTCGATGGCAACGTAGAGGTAGCGGTAGCCCCCAGGCACTCGAGGGAACAGGCCTAGGTAACCAGCCCCCACACTAAAAATGGCCACGAGAGCGGGATGGTCTGGAGGCCCTGAGATGGCTGATGGATCTGCTTGGCGTGGAATTGGCATGCCTCGCAGGACTTCACCAGCTCGGTCGCGTCGTTGAGTGTCGTAGGCAAGTAGAACCCGCTGCGAAACGCCTTGCCGACAAGGGTTCATGACGACGAGTGGTGCCTGCAGTCTCCGCCGTGTATGTCATCTAGCAACTCGTTCCCCTGTTCCCTAGAGATGCATCGCAAGGAAACGCCATTTGGCCGCTTCCTGTATAACTCACCGTCCTGGATGCAGTATGCCATAGCCTGTTGGGCGACGTGCTCCGCGTCCTCCTCTTTCTCCGGCAGCGTCCCTTGCGTTAGGTATTCCTTGAACTCCTTGGTCCAGCACCCCTCCCGAGGCTCGAGCGCCAGGAGTAGGCGCGCTCCCGAGGTCGGGCCGCAGGCCGGGGCTCCCGAGGTAGGTGGTTGGGGAGTTCCTCTCTATGACGCCCCCGATTAGACCGTACACTAATCATGCACGCAAACGTGTACGATCAAGATCAGGGACTCACGGGAAGATATCACAACACAACTCTAAAACATAAATAAGTCATACAAGCATCATAATACAAGCCAGGGGCCTCGAGGGCTCGAATACAAGTGCTCGATCATAGACGAGTCAGCGGAAGCAACAATATCTGAGTCCAGACATAAGTTAAACAAGTTTGCCTTAAGAAGGCTAGCACAAAAGTAGCAAGGATCGAAAAGGCAAGGCCTCCTGCCTGGGACCTCCTAACTACTCCTCGAAGCCGAACTCCACGTAGAATCATCCTCAGGATCTCTAGCTCCTGGACTCCAGCATCTGGTTGCGACAATCCGGTATAGAAAGGGGAAAATAGGGAGAAAAGCAACCGTGAGTACTCATCCAAAGTACTCGCAAGCAAGGAGCTACACTACATATGCATGGGTATATGTGTACAGGGCCATATCAGTGGACTGAACTGCAGAATGCCAGAATAAGAGGGGGATAGCTAATCCTGTCGAAGACTACGCTTCTGGCCACCTCCATCTTGCAGCATATAGGAGAGAGTAGATGGTAAGTTCACCAACTAGCATCGCATAGCATAATCCTACCCGGCGATCCCCTCCTCGTCGCCCTGTTAGAGAGCGATCACCGGGTTATATCTGGCACTTGGAAGGGTGTGTTTTATTAAGTATCCAGTTCTAGTTGTCATAAGGTCAAGGTACAACTCCGGGTCGTCCTTTTACCGAGGGACACGGCTATTGGAATAGATAAATTTCCCTAACGCGGTAGGGGGTGATACCGACGAAGGGGGGTAACATCCGGGAAAATATTCCCGGTGTTTCGCGTTTTCGGACAGATGAACCGGAGGGGGATTGTTGCATGTTTGCTATGCTAGGGATATGTGGTGGACGAACGTGCTGCGTATCCGGATTCGTCTCGTCGTTCTGAGCAACTTTCATGTAGAAAGTATTTTCATCCGAGATACGGATTATTTTATATTAATTTTAAAAGATTTAAATCATTTTAGGATTTATTTAATCATTTTAAATCAACATTATCCAGAATAGTAAAAGATGACGTCAGCATGACATCATGCTGACGTCAGCAGTCAACTGTGTAGTTGACTGGGTCAACTACGTGTGGGTCCCGCATGTCATACCCTGCTTAGTTTAATTAGGGTTTAGCTAATTAATTACTGTTTAATTAAACTAACTAATTAATTAGATTTATTTAAAAAGGATTAATTAACTTAATTAATTAATTAAGTTTATTTTTATTATTTGTTTTATTTATATATTTTTTAATTCTTTTTTTTACGTTCTGTGGGCGGGGTCCATATGTCATAGGCCCCAGGGGCCTAAGCGGGCGCACGGGCTTGCGGGCGAAGCCGCAGCCCGCCTGGTAGCAAGGCGAGGCCGGAGCAGGGCCTGCTCGGCGCGGCCGGTGCAGCCGGCCGGCGCGGGCGCGGCCGAGCCGTGGTCAGCGGCAGGAGGCAGGGGGAGGCCAGTGCGGGGGGGGGGCTAGGTAATGGCGGGTCGGCGGCGCGAGGCGCGCTGCGGCGCCGGCAAATGGCGGGACGGCGAGCGGGACGGCCGCAGCTCGAGGAGCCAGCAGGGCGCGGGCGGAGGGTGCGACGTGGCAGGGCTAGGCGGGGCAGCGCGGTGGAGCACACGTGCGGGACGAGCGGGCGGCAGAGGAGCAGCATTAGGGGCACCGGGGCGCGACGGCGGGCGCGGACGAGCGCGGCCTCACGGGGAGGAGGTCACGGCTGTGTGCGCGAGCGCGGGGGGGGGGGGGAGGAGGAGAGGGAGGCCGTGGCCTCACCGTGCGGAGCAGGGGTCGGGGCAATAGGCTTGACGGAGATCGGGGACGACGACGACGTTGGGGAGGAGATGAGGAGGTCACGGCGAGGTCGATCCGGCGCGGGGCGGCGAGGCAGTGCCGGCGAGGCGGCCCCGGGCGTCGGCGATGACGACGGGGTCAGGGCGACGCGTCCAGATCAAGGAGAGGGGAGGCGGCAGGGAGAGTGACGGGTCGTGGGGGATCTGGGGGAGATGGGGTGTGTGGGTTAGGGTTTGGGATGTTAAGGGGGCGCCGGCTGGGCTGGCCTGGCTTACCCAGTGGCCAGCTGGGCCGAGGCCCAGCGGGGGGGGGGGGGGGTTCTTTTCCCCTTTTTTTATGTTCTGTTTTCTTTTTTTTATATTCTATTACTTTTCTGTTTCCTTTTATTTTAGTTTTATAAAATTAAAAGCGACAACTAATTTGGTGTTATTAAATAGGTCACAGCCCCAAATATTTCGGCACTTTAAATAAAGCATTTTGCATTTGCTTATTATTTGAAAAGCATTTTAGATAATTGTTTTATCGCTGTTTTAGTTTATCTAGTGCATTTAAGTATTTTATTCAAAGTTGATTTCTTCACCTACATTTATTATGGATTATTTGAAACATTAGGAACAATTTAGTTTTGACTTTTGAAAACTTTAATTGTTTCGACTTTAATTCAAATATGGATTTGGATCGGTTCTGAACTAACGCGAGATTATCAACAATAATTGAGGTGACGTGGCATCATTACCAGAGGGTTACTGTAGCTTGATTACCCGGGCGTCACACTCCGAAGGCGGCGCCGGCCCTGACAGCGGAGGTGCTGCCGAAGGCTTGAAGAGCCTCTCCTCGAAGACGCCAGGCTCTTGGGCTTGTTGCTTGGATGCCCTTTTGGCGATGTTGTCGGCCTCCTTGTTGGTGCCACGGGGCACGTGCTACAACACCAGGCCCAAGAACTGCTTTTCCATTCTGCGTACCTCCGCGAGGTATGCCTCCATGTGCTCGCCCCTGATGGTGAGGCGCTTCACCCCCAGGGCCACCGCAGCCTTAAGGCCAGCGATGAGGCCTTCGTACTCCGTGATGTTGTTGGAGACCTTCTCGCCTTGCCGGAAGCAGAGCTGCACGGCGTAGTAGAGCTTGTCCTCCAGCTCCCGCACCCTAGCGTGCGAACGCGCCATCAAAATACATGACCCAGCCATCTGGTGCTTCACTTGCTAGCGAGAGGGATCGGTCCTCGCCTGCTTCAAGCCCCGGGGCGTCAGTCCATTCTGCCACGAAGTCGGCGAGCGCGGCTCACTTGATGACCCTGGTTGTGCTGAACTCCAGCTGGAATGCTTGCAGCTCGATGTTCCATTCGACGACTCTTCCAGTAGCGTTGGGGCTCCTAAGTACCCTCTCCAGTTGGTAGGCCGAGACGACCTTGATTGGGCGACCTTGGAAGTAGTGACGCAGTTTACGCGAGGCCACCAAGAGCGCGAGCAAGAGCTTTTGGGGCATGGGGTACCATGCCCTTGCATCCCGCAGTACCGTGCTGGCAAAGTACACTGGGTGCTCGACGAAGGGCGGGAGCGTCGACGGAGCGTGCGTCTGCCAGAGGTTGGGGCGTCTCCTGAGGTGACGGGACCCCAAGAGCCTGGTCGCCCAGTGGGGCCTCTACAGGCCCGCGAACGCCGCCTTGCCAGGCCTGGTCACTCGTTGGTGTTGCTGCAGCCTTTAAGGTGCCCTCTGGGTCCCGTATCACCCCGACTGGAGGAGCCGCATGGCGCGACAGACCCTTGGCCTGACGCTCTTCCCGAACCGCCACTAGAGCTGCGCTAGGGAGTGGCGGCAAGGTAAAGCAGCAAGGGCTCGAGAGGGCGAGGCGCCACCATCACCGGAGGGCTGGTCAGGTATCTCTTGAGGTCTTCAAACGCTTGGTCAGCCTTCGGGGTCAACTCGAATGGGCCCTTCTTCTTCATCAGCAGGAAGAATGGCAGGGCGCGCTCTCCCAGCTTGGAGATGAAGCGCCCCAGCGAGGTCACATAGCCCTCAAGCTTCTGCATCTTGAGAGTTTGTGGTGGGCTCATGTCTTCTATCGCCTTGACCTTCTCCGGGTTAGCCTCCATCCCCCTGTGGGACACGTGGAAGCCCAGCAGCTTGCCAGAGGGGACACCGAACACTCACTTCTCTGGGTTGAGCCGCAGGTCCACCTGGCGCAGGCTTGCGAAGGTCTCCTCCAGGTCTTGAATCAAAGTTCTTGCCTCCCGAGACTTTACCACAATGTCGTCAACGTAGGCTTCAGCGTTCCTCCCGAGCTGCTGACCCAGGGCGATGTGCATCAGCCGTTGGAAGGTCACGCCTGCGTTGCGCAGCCCGAACGGCATGCAAGTGTAGCAGTACACCCCACACGGGGTCAGGAAGGCTGTCTTCTCCACATCCTCCACTGCCATCTTGATCTGGTGATAGCCTGAAAACGCGTCCAGGACGCACAGTAGGTCGCACTCGGTGGTGGAGTCGACAATCTGGTCGATGTGCGAAAGCGGGAACGGGTCTTGGGGATAGGCCTTGTTGAAGTTGGTGAAGTCGACACACATGCGCTCCTTCCCGCCTTTCTTCGGTATGACGACGGGGTTCGCCAGCCACTCAGGGTACCGAACCTCGCGAATGACACCTGCTGCCTCCAGCTTGCGGGTTTCCTTGACGATGAAGGACTGCTTCTCTGTGGATTGTCGCCGCGCCTACTGCTTCATAGGGCGCACATTGGGGCACACCCTCAGGTGATGCTCGATCACCCCCCTCGGGACCCCTACTAGCTGCTTGGGTTCCCAGGCGAATACATCCTTGTTCGCGCGCAGGAACCTCACCAATGCCTCCTCTTGATCCGAGTCGAGGTTGGCGCCTATGGTGAAGGTGGCTCCTGAGGACCCATCTTCCTCGACCGGCACCTGCTTAGTTTTGGCCCGATCTTGAGTGAACAAATGCTTCTTCTTTGCTGGCGCGGCCTCCTTAGCTCCAGGGGTGGCCTCGTCGGCCGGTCGCGGCACTGCGGTGGTTTTGAGGCAAGTTTGAGCGCCGCCAGAGCCTCCTTGGTGTCTCTAACTACGGTGAGGACGTCCTTGCTCTCGGGCATCTTCATGAGGTTGTAGGCCGGATGGGTCGCCGCCATAAACCGAGCCAGAGCCACGTACCCGAGGATGGCGTTGTATGGGAGGCCAATGCGGGCGATGTCAAAGTTGATCAGCTCGGTGCGGTAGTTGTCGCGGGTGCCGAAGGTCACAGGAAGGCGGATCTGCCCCAGGGGGCTGGCGGAGCCGCCGCCGACCCCGGAGAAGGGCTTCCTGGGGCGGAGCTGTTCGAGTGGTACGTGAAGAAGGCTAAAAGCCTCCACGGAGAGCACGTTGAGGCCGGTGCCGCCGTTGATGAGGGTCTTGGTGATAGCTACGTTGCAGATGGTGGGTGTGCAAAGCATTGGAAGCAAGCCCGAGCCGACGGTGGTGACGGGGTGATCCCCCGAGGTAAAGGTGAGGTCGGCCTTGGGTGCCGGCCAACCCAGGGGAGCTCCTCGCTGCACGGAAGCGGCGTCGATCTGGCGAAAGAACTGCTTGGTGTGACGGTCC
Source organism: Triticum aestivum (assembly GCF_018294505.1). Taxonomy (NCBI): domain Eukaryota; kingdom Viridiplantae; phylum Streptophyta; class Magnoliopsida; order Poales; family Poaceae; genus Triticum; species Triticum aestivum. The sequence goes on along the minus strand of NC_057802.1, from coordinate 300,913,826 downwards.
GAGGGCGGTGCTTGCGAGCCGCCAAGGAGGGCCGCGATGGCGAGAGGCACCGGTGCCGCGAAGCACACGACGAGGAGGCCGCACAGCTCCTCCCAAGATTCCACCGAGGATCCTGGGAGGGTGAGCAGCCAGGCGCGTGGTGCACCAGCGAGGGCCATGGGAAGCCAGTTGTCCATGACCTTGTCGTCGCCCCCAGCCTTCAGGACGGCCTCTTCATATGCCAGCAGGAAGGCCGACGGGTCTGCCGCGCCATCGTAACGCGGCGGCATCTCCGACTTGAACTTGGGCGGCCACTGTACCCGTCGCAAGGCGGGGGCAAAGGCTTTGAGCCCCCTGGCTCCATCGTGGGCGTTCCGTCATCCCAGCCGGAGGAGCAACGCCGGCCATGGGGGCAAGGCGCGGTGGTGGTGGAGCGTGGATCGACGGAAGGAAAGCTTCAGCGCACCCCTACCTGGCGCGCCAAATGTCGGATTTCGGGTTCCGGCAAAACCCTCGAGGTTCGAACACTGGGGTGCGCAAGAAGATCTCTCCCTTCCCTAGCTCACCCACTCCCCACGATCCCAAGGCTCAGCGCATCGAACTCGAAGAACAAAGGACACAGGGTTTATACTGGTTCGGGCCACCGATGTGGTGTAATACCCTACTCCACTGTGGTGTGGTGGATTGCCTCTTGGGCTGAGGATGAACAAGTACAAGGGAAGAACAACCTCCTGAGGAGAGGTGTTCTTGAGCTCGGTGAGCTTGTGTGGTTGGGGATGATCTGAATGATCCAAGATTAGTTGCCCCCTACTGTGGTGGCTAGTCCTATTTATAGAGGCCCTGGTCCTCTCCCCAAATGTAGGAGGGAAGGGATCCCACAACGGCCAAATTGGAAGGGAGACAACTAGTACAAGTTATCCTGACTAAAGGTGGTCTTTGCCTGCCAAAGGTTCTGGTGGTGACGCCGTCGTGGGCTCCGCGATGACCTCCGTCCTGCCGTCCTGCTGGTCTTGGTCTTGATGCACCGATATGGAAACCTTTGCCTGATGCCTCGGGACTCCTCGCCTGCGCTTGCCTCTTTAGCACCAAAGAGGCAACGAGTACACTACGTGCACTGGTGCCCGTCTGGCCTTGGTCGTCATGGCTTGCGTCACAGGAACCTCGCAAGGTGCCCCTCGCCTTTATCTCTCCGCCCCTCGCGAGCCAGCCTAGTGAGGTCGCCCCCGAGGAGGTCTTGGGTCATCCGCCTCGCGAGGCTTGGCCCCTCGCGAGGGTCTTGAGTGTTTGCTGGTGAAGATGGGCCTTACAGGGCCGCTAGTGGAGCCACGCCGTGGGCCGCAGGCAGGCAAGTCCGGGGACCCCCGTTCCCAGAACGCCGACACAGGTGATGCCTGTCTGTGTTGGGCTTGTCACTGGCTCGGCCAGTGCCCTGACTAGCTATTTGTCTTCTGGTGCTCCCGGGATGGTGGTTCATGTAAAAAATATCTTTCCTTATCTTAATAAAGACCAACTTCGGCCTTTCGAATACAAGCTAGACACCATATGCAGCATGCAACCACATATGACACCACGAAGTTAAAGCAGGCACCTAGGATGGTGGTTCATTGCGAGTGAGATCATCAACTCCAGAGCTACGTTTACCGTCTCCATCTGCTGACACTGCGCTGAAATGTGTCTTGCCTAAGCCCAAAGCAAGCTGGAGCTGCTTCTCTCTTTTATTTCATGGTTCTACCAACTGGTTGGCAGAGTCTGAAATACCCATGCATAAAAAAACAATAGTGAGAGTATATATGGGTGAAGTGTGTGCAGAACTAGTGCACTATAAAAGTAGCAGATAGCAGGTGGCTGAAAAATAAATGACGGGAGACATATGATAGCTCTACAACATTGCATGGCAAATAAAATTAGATTCTACTCCATATGATTTTGTAATATATGAGCACATGGATGGCTGGGAAATGTAGGTACTCCTCCAGCACACCACCACATGTGGTCCTATCAAAATAACGGTCGACTGAAAATAAATAGGTCAGTCAATTTTTTTATAAACCGTCTGATCTATAAGGAACGGGCAGATGACCTTCGTCTACCTCCCGCCAGTCACTGTTGATGATCTTTCTCGAACCGCCAGCGACCACCGGCCCAGACCCCTGCCTCTGCCGCCCCGCCCTCCCCTCGACCTCACACCACCGTCGTGCTTGGTAGCACCCCCGGCCATCCCTTTAATCGCGGCCGACCTCCAGATCGGGCGCCAACAGCTCTAGGCCCCACACGCCCCTAAGATAAACACCGAGGCACTGCTTCCCTGGCGTAATAGGCGGACTAGCGCCTGTTACACTGGGGAATGGTTCCTTTAATTGGGAATCAACTGACCAGAAACTGAAATCCAGGGGGGCGATGGACCTCTAGCTAAGGTGAAATAGTATATGAGGAGAAACCTTGTGCATCGCGAGTTACTAGGAACATCTAGTATCAAGAAGAAGCGGTCAACTAGTGTCTTTTGTGGGATGAATACCGTGCAAGCAGACACGTAAGATTTGCACGAATAAGGGAAGATGAGTACCATTTCCGGTTGCCAGTGTTGTGTCCTCCATATGTCCCGGCGATTTTCTTCTTTTTGTCGGGGGAACCGATGTTTTGGAGGAGGGTGCAGCCTTGGACGACCCATGGCCAAATTGTTGACTGTGTTAACGTGGCCGTATGTCGGCGGAGGGGAAGTAGGTCCGAGGCGGCGAAGGACGGCGTAGCAGGAACAGCTCCGGTGCGGTGGATAGTGGCGAAGTTGGAGCGGCAACGGTGAGGCGCATGACGGCGTTGTTGAACTGGCTCGGGTACGGACAGCTCGGCCTCGGCTTCAACTACTAGACGTGGAGGGCATTGCGGTTGTGGTTGCGGTGGACGACGACATCGGGGAATCAGCTCCGGCGTGATGGAGGAGGGCGGCGGTTGATGGGTGGGATGGGGTGGCGGACGGAGGACGCCAGGGTTTCGCGGCTGGTGGAGAGGTAGTTTTGGCACCCACGGAGTACAAATGGGGAATCGGACGGGGGGCAGGGTGTCGGTGTCAAAACCGCCCGATCCCGCGTAGGGGGTCCCGAACTGTGCGTCTGAGGATCGAAGGTAACATGAGGCAGGGGACACGATGTTTATCCAGGTTTGGGCCCCTCTTAATGGAGGTAATACCCTACTTCCTGCTTGATTGACTTTGATGAGTATATGGGATACAAGATTTGATCTACCTCGAGATCATAATGGCTAAACCCTAGATGTCTAGCCTGTATGATTTGTCTTAGCCTCTACGGACTAAACCCTCCAGTTTATATAGAAACCGGAGGGGCCTAGGGTTGTACAAAGTCGGTTTATAGATAAAAGAAACTACACATCCGTACGCCTAGCTTGCCATCCACACAAAGGAGAGTCCCATCCGGACATGGGTGAAGGTCTTCAGACTCGTATCTTCACGGCCCATCAATCCGGCCCACGTAACATAGGCTGGCTCCTCGAGGACCTCATAATCCAGGACTCCCTCAGTAGCCCCTGAACCAGGCTTCAATGATGATGTATCTGGGGCGCAGATTGTCTTCGACATTGCAAGGCGGGTTCCTCCTCCGAATACACCAAAGCAGTTGCATAAGAGAACTATATCTGGCTCCGTAAAACAGTTACAACCCTAAACCACAAGGATAAACTACTTGAAGAAAATAAGTCATGTCCACTGACAGCTTTTTTCAGCGAGATGTTACATCCGGCCTTATCATTACATCGAACCATTTTTTTGCCTCCCGCCCCGGGTTTCGAGGCACACCCTCTATTGACACGTCTTGTCAAAGCAGAGATCGTGTCCCCTTATTGCGGGATTCTCATCAATACGGGTTTGGGTAATCCAACCGAGTCGTTTGCATGACCCCTTGGGAATAGGCGAGTTTTAAGGCTTGCGAGGGGGCGATTGATATTCACTGCCTTTATAAGAGGATAAGAACCCATCTTTTTCCCCACGCTTTCTCCTTCCTCAACCCTTCCGTCCTTGAGCTCCAGCGCCCAAGTCTCGATCTTTTCTGTAGCCATCAAACACTCCCAGCCATGGCCGGATCAGGTTCACAAGGCAAGTGGATGGCTTCCTCCTTCACACAGAGGAACATCAAGGAACTTCGTGAAACGGGGTACTTGGCCGCCAACATCACGCACCGGCTTCCTGCCAAAAAGCAGATCACCCTACTCCGAAGCCCAATGAGAGGGTGGTGTTCATCCCCCACTTTCTCCGTGGACTAGGGTTTCCTCTCCACCCTTTTGTCTGTGGCCTCATGTTCTACTACGGGCTTGATTTCCACGATCTAGCCCCAAATTCCTTCCTCCACATTTCGACATTCATCGTCGTGTGCGAGGTGTTCCTCCGCATTCCCCCCCCCCCCCCCACTTTGGCCTATGGCTCAAGGTCTTCAATGTGAAGCCAAAAGTGGTCGACAGGCAACATGCAGACTGCGGTGGCGCCATGGTGAGCAAGCTTCCCAATGTCACCTGGCCCAAGGGGGCCTTTGTGGAGACAGCGAAGCGGTGGCAGCAGGAGTGGTTCTACATCATGACACCAAATGGGCTGCCACTCCCGAATTCAAATCCGGGCCTCCAATGCGGCTCGCATCATGGATTAACAAGGGCCTGGACTGGGCATCTGATAACCCACAAGTATAGGGGATCACAACAGTTTTCGAGGGTAGAGTATTCAACCCAAATTTATAGATTCGACACAAGGGGAGCCAAATAATATTTGAAGGTATTAGCACCTGAGTTGTCAATTCAACCACACCTGGAGAATAATTATCTGCAGCAAGTAGTCAGTAGCACAGTAATATGATAGTTTTGATAATAGTGACAGCGGCAATGATAACAGTAACAGTGATAGCAGTAATTTTGTAGCAAGTGTAACAGTAACGATAGCAGTAGTAACTTAGCAAGAACAATGTAGGATAAATTTGTAGGCATTGGATCGGTGACTTGTTGCATGATATTCATCATGTGACAGTTATAATCTAGGGCGATACGGCACTAGCTCCAGTTCATCGATATAATGTAGGCATGTATTCTGTAAATAGTCATACGTGCTTTATTAAAAGAACTTGCATCACATCTTTTGTCCTACCCTCCCGTGGTAGCGGGGTCCATATTGGAAACTAAGGGATATTAAGGCCTCCTTTTAATAGAGAACTGGAACAAAGCATTAACACATAGTGAATACATGAACTCCTCAAACTACGGTAATTACCGGAAGAAGTCCTGGTTATTGTCACTCCGGGGTTACCGGATCATAACATGTAGTAGGTGACTGTAACTTGCAAGATTGGATCTAAAGCATGGATATAATGATGATAACATAAACGGTTCAGATCTGAGTTCATGGCACCCGGGCCCAAAGTGACAAGCATTAAGCATACAAAGTCATAGCAACATCAATCTAAGAACATAGTGGATACTAGGGATCAAGCCCTAACAAAACTAACTGGATTACATGATGAATCTCATCCAACTCCTCACCGACCAGCCAGCCTACGAAGGAATTACTCACTCCCAATGGGGACCATCGTGGAATTGGTGATGGAGAAGGGTTGGTGATGATGAAGAACGAAGATCCCCCTCTCCGGAGCCCCAAACGGGCTCCAGATCTGCCCTCCCGAGGAAGAACAGGGCTTGGCGACGGCTCCGTCTCGAGGAACGCGATAATTCTTTCTCCCTGACTTTTTCTGAAAAATAGGAATTTATAGCATTTGTTTCAAGGTATGCAGGGCCACCAGGTGGGTACAACCCACCTGGGCGTGCCAGGAGAGGGGGGCGTGCCCTGGTGGGTTGTGCCCACCCAGGTGCCCCTCTCCAGTAGGTCTTGTCTCCAGAAATTCTCTCTTATTATATAAAAATTCCTCGCAAAGTTTCGTTCCATTCCGAGAACTTTTATTTATGCACAAAAACAACACCATGGCAGTTCTGCTGAAAATGGCGTAAGTCTGGTGTTAGTTTCATTCAAATCATGCAAATTAGAGTCCAAAATAAGAGGAAAAGCATGAGAAAAAGTAGATACATTGGAGATGTATCAACTCCCCCAAGCTTAAACCTTTGCTTGTCCTCAAGCAATTCAGTTGATAAACTGAAAGTGAGAAAGAAAAACTTTTACGAACTCTTTTGCTCTTCTTTGCATAAATAAGCTTAAACAACACCCATGCAGCCAACATTATAACTAACCATGTCGACAATAACTCTTAAAGATTATAATGATTCATATCAATGACATAATCAGCTAGCGAGCAATAATAAGATATCTCAAACAGCAACACGTTGTCAAAACAACCATGATATAATATGACAATAGTGGTATCTCGCTAGCCCTTTCTGAGACCGCAAAACATAAATGCAGAGCACCTCCAAAGTTCAAGCAGCGACTAAACATTGTAATTCATGGTAGAAAAGATCCAGTCATTATGCACCCAACATTAGCTACACACAATGCATAAATCATGACAACTGTGCTCCCTCAGTTTCTGGCGCTTGTTTTATAAGGTGATGACACAACCTAAAAGTAAATAGAAAGTCCCTTCGCAGAGGGAAGCAGTGATTTGCAGAGGTGCCAGAGCTCAATTTTTAAAACAGAGGTAAATTATATTTTGAGACATGCACCCTTCTTATTCACTTCATGACCATCAGTTATCAACATCTTCCATGCTAAGCACGCTAGTGGCGGTTCCCAAGCGATAAAAGTAAAGGTTTTGACTCCATTGGGAGTTTTTGTTTGATTATTTCAGAGATGAACTCTTTTTCATGTTTGCCGTTTGGGACTGGGCATCCCTATTACCGCCCTTTTCTCGTGCTATGGCGAGTGAATAAACACTCGACCTGAGAATAACCCACTTAGCATGGAAGATACCGACCACCTCCTATCATTCCATTAATGATCCAGGCACACAAAACAGATAATTTTTAGAAGTTTTTTAGAGGTGGCACATGCAAATTTACTTAGGACGGCAGGGTAATACCGTATATAGGTAGGTATGGTGGACTCATCTGGAATAACTTTGTGTTTAAGGTTTTGACGTACAAGCAGAGTTCCCACTTAGTACAGGCGAAGGCTAGCAATTAGATTGAGAAGCGGCCAGCTAGAGAGCAACAACGATCATAACCATGCATTATGCATAAGTAACATTGGACACTAGCATGAGTAGGATATGAACACCATGAACATAAATATCATAGAGGCTATGTTGGTTTTGATTCAACTACATGCATGAACATGTACCAATTCAAGCCACTCGAACATTCAGAGGAGGATACCATATCATCATACTATATCACAATCATTTTAACGCTATGTTGATATCCAAGATAAATCATTATCCACTCCTAGCTACCTATGCATGGCCTGAGAAACTATAATCTCTAATTGTCATTGCAAACATGTTTAATCATAATGGGCTGAAGCCTGGATACTAGGTTAAACATATTTATACAAACAGAACAAGTCGAGTTCATACCAGTTTCTCTCTGCCATGGCCAGTTCATCGAATATCGTCATTATTGCCTTTCACTTTCATGACCGAACGATATGAAAATAATAATAGTGCAAGAGTGCCGTGGACTAAGCTGGAATCGGCAAACATCTTATTCAACAGGAGAAGACAAGGTAAAATGTGCTCTTTATTAGATTAACATTTATTCATATGAGAGCCACTCAACATTTTCATCGTGGTCTTCTCCTCGGTAAGACTTGAATAAAAAGAAAAGAAATTCAGAGAAACACACTAAAATATTTTTGGAGTTTTTGGTTTTCTTGAACAAGTAAATAAAAAGCAAAAATGAGAAAAACTATTTACACGGGAAAGCTCCCAACAAGCAAAAGAAGAACAAGATCTTTTTGGGTTTTCTTTTTAGTGCTACTACTAAGCATGCATAGAAAGTAAACTACTACAACTTTTTTTTTTGATTTTTCTAAAGTTTTCCAAACACACAAGAAGAAAGCAAGAAAATAAATTAAACATGGATGGTACAATGAAAAAGTGTGAACACCGAGAAATGGAATGATTATGTGAACATGAATGTAATGTCGGTGAGAACACGTACTCCCCCAAGCTTAGGCTTTTGGCCTAACTTGGTTATCGATCAGTAGCCTGGAGGGTAGTATTCGGCGTGGTAGCTTACGGAGGCTCTTGGTGCGGATGTCTCGGCCTGCCGTGCTGCCACCACTGCTGCGTTATGAGCTCGGCCTCGCTCTCAAGAACAAAATATCTCCCCTTGCTGTGATAGTCAAAAAGAGCAGGCGCAGGCAAATATGTGTGCACAACTGATGTTTGGTTAAACAATAGATTATAAGTGAAGTTATCAACCTTTCCCTTTAGAATCTTATGCTCTTTTAAGATGTCAAAATCTAAATACTGCGTGGGTAGGATAGGTTCAAAGGGCAAAGGTGAAACACCCAGCCCTCGTGCTAAACGCGTGGCGTAAATTCCACCATAGAAACCAGCCACTGTTAGCGTTATGCTGAAGTCTACGTGCAACAATCGCTCCAAGGTTATAATTCCTTTCACCAGTGAGAGCGGTGTGAATGAGGCTCAAGTCTGGCGCACAAAGTATGCTACAGTCTTGCTTGCCTACTATGCATTTCCCGTTAAATAATGCAAAATACTGAATTGTGGGAAAGTGAATGCTCTTTATTCTTCCTTGTCTCACTCCCCTATTTTTACCGTAACAAAGGCTAGTCAAGAAAGACTCGAACTCAGCCTTTGGTGGCTCATCAAGCGAACTCCAAAATGGAAGTTTGCAATGGTAAGGAAAGTTCTCCGATGGAATAGTAAATTGACTATCATAAAGCATAAACGACACCCTAGACTCATGTGGAAAATATTTAAATCCTTTCACAAATGATTTAGTGAGCAGTTGGTGTTGTTCACACTTATCTGAAAGGTAGGGACCGAGACCGGCATTGTGAACATATTGCTCAAATTCCTCCTTGATGCCAATACGCACCATATAATCGTCACAAGGCCATAAGCATGTTTTGGTGGCGGCATCTCGTGTGGAGCTTTCACTTGGTTCTATGTAAGACCGGCGAGCAGAACTGTCACTAGAAGATGCTCCCAAGGATCGCCTCCTCGAGGAACTCCTTCCAAATAGGTTCATCATGTCCGCGTACAATTTTCCTATGAACAAAAATCTGAATTTTTAGTCCATAAAATTTTCTCAACAAAACTTCACAAAATTGATAGCAACTACACATAGGGATACACAAAGGCCACAGCAAGCATTCAAACTACTTAGAACACTAAGAATTCAACATGCAAGCCCATCTACAGCAGCACCAAGAGTAGCTAATTATTCAAAATATAAACTAATAGAACAAAATCTAATTGGACAAACGGTGGAGTCACATACCAAGCAACAATCCCCCGAAACACTTTCGAAAACAGAGCTTCGAGCAAAGAGATCAAAATCCGCGGGTTTGAGCTCAAGAACACGGAAGAGAGAGCAATGGAGATTATTTTCCAGAGGTAAGTGATGATGTGGGCTAAAGAGATAAGTGAGGGGGCCCACGTGGGGACCACAATCCACCAGGGCGCGCCCAGGTGGGTTGTGCCCACCTAGTGCACCTCCCACTGGTATTATTTGCACCAAAATATCAGAAATATTTAAAAAAATCGTATAAAATTTTCAGAGCATTCTGAGAACTTTTATTTTTGCATCATTTTTTTATTGCACGGGAAATTCAGAAAACAGGCAAAACATGGCATTTTATTTTATTTAACTAATAAAAACAGAAAACAAAAAGTAGGGACATAAGGTAGTGCTTACTAAATTCATCAACTTCATACCGTTCAAAAATGATCCATTAATAAGGTTGATCAGGTCTTATTAACAACCACTTTCGATTAGCATGAAACTGAAGAACTTTCGCAAATCACTAAGTTACCTCAATGGGGATATGAATGTCCCCAACAATAAGCATTTCATATTCTTTTTGACAGTAGGTAGAGGTATTTGAAAACTTCCAATAGTGATTGTCGGAGATTTTTCAATAACATTAATACCATTCACTTGGAATTGTTTCTTCAAAAAGTGCACCGTATGCTCATTACCATTAATATGAAAAGTGACTTTGCTTTTATTGCAATCAATAACAGCCCCTGCAGTATTCAAGAAGGGTCTACCAAGGTTAATCGACATATTGTCGTCCTCGGGCATCTCAAGTATAACAAAGTCAGTCAAAAAAGTAACATTAGCAACAACAACGGGCACATCCTCGCAAATACCGTTAGGTATGGCAGTTGACTTGTCAGCCATTTGCAAAGATATTTCAGTAGGTGTGATTTTATTCAAGTCAAGTCTTTTACATAAATAGAAAGGCATAACACTAACATCAGCTCCTAAATCACACAAAGCAGTTTTCACATAATTCTTTTTGATAGAGCAAGGTATAGTTGGTATTCCCGGATCTCCAAGTTTTTTAGGTACTCCATCTTTGAAAGTATAATTAGCAAGCATAGTGGAGATTTCAGCTTCCGATATTTTTCTCTTATTAGTGATGATGTCTTCCATATACTTTGCATAAGGAGGCATTTTCAAGATATCAGTCAAGTGAGTACGCAAAAAGACTGGCCTCAGCATTTCAGCAAAGCGTTAAAATTCTTCATCATCATTCTTTTTAGTTGACTTGGGTGGAAAAGGCATAGGTTTTTGAACCCACGGTTCTCTTTCTTTACCGTGTTTCCTAGCCACAAAGTCTCTTTTATCATATCTTTTATTCTTAGGTTGTGGGTTATCAAGATCAACAGGTGGTTCTATTTCAACATCATTATCTGGTTCTTTTTCATTATTTGGTTGAGTATCTTCATGAACATTAGCAATATCTTTTTCATTATCACTAGTCGGATGTTCATTACCAGGTTGAGTTTCAGCATTATAGATAGAAGTTTCATTTTCATTATCAGGAGGTTTTTCTATTTCTGGTTCACTAGAAGCATGCAAAGTCCTATCATTTTTCTTCTTATTTTTCTTTCTAGAAGGACTAGGTGCACTAGTGTTATTTCTTTGTGAGTCTTGTTCAATTGTTTTTGGGTGTCCCTCAGGATAAAGTGGTTCCTGAGTCATTTTACCTCCTCTAGTTGCCACTCAAACAGCAAAGTCATGCATATTAGTATTCATTTCATCAAGCAATTCTCTTTGTGATTTAGCAACTTGTTCTAGCTAGGTTTGAACCATAGAAGCATGTTTTCCAACACCTCTAACATCATTTGAAATTCTAAATAACAAGTCACTCAGTCGAGCAATCATATCAAAATTGTATTTCAATTGTTTCATAACATTTGCATTGAAGTGACCTTGTTTTCTAGTGTAGTTTTCAAACTCATAAAGGCATTGGCTAGGATGCATATTGTGAGGATTATCATTTTCATTGAACTTCATTAGAGAATTTACCTCTACCACCTTAGGCAGTGGTGGTGTATTAAGCCCATGTATTTCTTCAATAGGAGGTAAACTTTTAATGTCCTCAACTTTAATACCTTTTTCCTTCATAGATTTCTTTGCCTCTTGCATATCTTCAGGACTGAGATATAACACACCCCTCTTCTTTGGAATGGGTTTAGCCGGTGGTTCAGGAAGAGTCCAATCATCATAATTTTTCAATATGTTATTCAATAATTCTTCAGCTTGAGCAATAGTTCGTTCCCTGAAAACACAACCAGCACAACTATCTAGGAAGTCCCTAGAAGCATTCGTTAGTCCATTATAGAAGATATCAAGTATTTCATTTTTATGAAGAGGATGATCAGGCAAAGCATTAAGCAACTGGCAAAGCCTCCCCGAGCTTGTGGGAGACTCTCTACTTTAGTTTGCACAAAGTTAAATATTTCCTGTAAGGTACTTGTTTCTTATGAGCAGGAAAATATTTTTCAGAGAAGTAATAAATCATATCCTGGGGACTACGCACACAACCAGGAGTAAGAGTATTGTACCAAGCTTTAGCTTCACCCTTTAATGAGAAAGGAAATAATTAGAGAATAAAGTAATAGCGAGTTTTCTGATCATGAGTAAAAAGGGTGGCTATATCATTCAACTTAGTAAGATGTGCCACAACAGTTTCAGTTTCATAACCATGGAAAGGATCAGATTCAACCAAAGTAATTAACTCTGGGTCGATAGAGAATTCATAATCCTTGTCATAAATAAAGATAGGTGAAGTAGCAAACTTAGGATCATACTTCATTCTAGCATTCAGAGATTTTTCTTTATACTTGCATAGTAATTTCTCTAGATCATCTCTATCCTTACAAGCAAGAATATCTCTAGTTGTCTCCTCATTCATAACATAACCTTCTGGTACCTTAGGCAATTCATATCTAGGAAGGCTAGTTCTAGCAGGTGTTTCAGGAGTTTCAGTTTCAAGCTCATCATCAGATTCAATAACATCATGTTGTATTACTCTAGCAATTTGTTCATCAAGAATTTCACCAAGTGGCACATCATCATTATCAAGCAAGGTACTAGCATCATCGTAAGCATCATTCATAGTAGAAGTAGAATCATCAATAACTTGCGACATATTAGAATTGCTAACATGTGGTGGGGTTGCAAGTTTACTCCAAACAGAAGGTGAATCTAAAGCAGAAATGGATGTCAGTTCCTTACCTCCCCTCATCTTTGAGGGAAATATCTTAGTCTTTGGATCCTTCAGATTCTTCATAGTGATAATATGATAATAATCCCAAGTGACTCAACAAATATAGCTATCCTCCTCGGCAACGGCGCCAGAAAAAGGTCTTGATAACCCACAGGTATAGGGGATCGCAACAGTTTTCGAGGGTAGAGTATTCAACCCAAATCTATAGATTCAACACAAGGGGAGCCAAAGAATATTTGAAGGTATTAGCAGCTGAGTTGTCTATTCAACCACACCTGCAGATTAATTATCTGCAGCAAGTAATCAGTAGCACAGTAATATGATAGTTTTGATAACAGTGACATCGGCAATGATAACAATAACAGTGATAGCAGTAATTTTGTAGCAAGTGTAACCGTAATGATAGTAGTAGTAACTTAGCAAGAACAATGTAGGATAAATTCGTAGGCATTGGATCGGTGACTTGTTGTATGATATTCATCATGTAACAGTTATAACCTAGGGCGATACGGCACTAGCTCCAGTTCATCGATATAATGTAGGCATGTATTCCGCAAATAGTCATACGTGCTTTATTAAGAGAACTTGCATGACATCTTTTGTCCTACCCTCCCGTGGCAGCGGGGTCCATATCGGAAACTAAGGGATATTAAGGCCTCCTTTTAATAGAGAACTGGAACAAAGCATTAACACATAGTGAATACATGAACTCCTCAAACTATGGTAACCACCGGAAGAAGTCCCGGTTATTGTCACTCCGGGGTTACCGGATCATAACATGTAGTAGGTGACTATAACTTGAAAGATCGGATCTAAAACATGGATATAATGATGATAACATAAACGGTTCAGATCTGAGTTCATGGCACCCGGGCCCAAAGTGACAAGCATTAAGCATAGCAAAGTCATAGCAACATCAATCTAAGAACATAGTGGATACTAGGGATCAAGCCCTAACAAAACTAACTCGATTACATGATGAATCTCACCAAACTCCTCACCGGCCAGCGAGCCTACGAAGGAATTACTCACTCCAGGTGGGGAGAATCATGGAATTGGCGATGGAGAAGGTTTGGTGATGATGAAGAACGAAGATCCCCCTCTCCGGAGCCCCAGACGGACTCCATATCTTCCCTCCCGAGGAAGAACAGGGCTTGGCGGTGGCTCCGTCTCGTGGAACGCGATAATTCTTTCTCCCTGATTTTTTCTAGAAAAATAGGAATTTATAGCGTTGGTTTGTGCCCACCTAGGTGCCCCTCTCCAGCAGGTCTTGGCGCGCCAGGAGAGGGGGGCGCCCTGGTGGGTTGTGCCCACCCAGGTGCCCCTCTCCAGCAGGTCTTGGCTCCAGAAATTCTCTTTTATTATATAAAAATTCCTCGCGAAGTTTTGTTCCATTTCGAGAACTTTTATTTGTGCACAAAAACAACACCATGGTAGTTCTGCTGAAAACAGCGTCAGTCCAAGGTTAGTTTCATACAAATCATGCAAATTAGAGTCCAAAACAAGAGGAAAATCGTGAGAAAAAATAGATACGTTGGAGACGTATCAGCATCATCCGACGAGGTGATGACACTGAAGAAGCGCATCAAGAATATGATAGAGAAGAACACCACACTTGCGGATGTGGTCCAGGTGATGCTTTTTCACCAGATTCTCCCCTGCCAGCGTCGGTCTCTCCACCTGTGGGAATTTGATTCAGCTGGCCCTCGGACCCTGCAGGGGTTCTTTGGCATGACACACGAAGACATCTGGAAGCTGCTCTTCAAGCCCAGAAGTCGTGGCTGGAGACGACCGATGACATCGGCCACGACTGTACTCATCCGGCCACTCCCGTAAGTTTTCCGATTTTCGAACATAACTTCCACTTGTAAGTCTGAGGGGTATGCTGAGCCTTCCATTCTTCCTTCAGGGCTGGACAAAGAACGCGGAGCAGATCCAATGTCCGGCTCCGCTACCCGAAGACTCAGCCATTCCTCTGCTAACGAGGATGCTGGTTCTGACATCGTACCTGGCGTCAGAGAAGAAGGCCAAGAAGAAGGGCAAGGAGGCCAAAAGTGGCCTCTGCCGTGGAGGTACTTTGGACGCTGCGTTCGAAGATACCGAAGTTCACTCCTCTCACGAGGGAAATGAAGACGAAGAGGAGGAAGAGGAAGAGAGCAATTCTCCCTTCAAGGAGAAGAAGAAGAGGGCGGCATCTGCTGAACCAGAGGCGGAGGCGTCCAAAAGGGGGAAGATGACCCTCTCGGATGGCTCGAACTCTAATGCCGAAGCTATCCCCCAGTGGCACCCCTGGGCGAAGCCCCTGGCCGAATCGTAAGTATTCAAAAGATACCAAATATCCAGCCTTTCATAGATTGTAGGATAACATATCGTTTATCTGTTTCAGTCCGGCCCGAGATCTCCCCCAACAATCAATATCCTTGGGGAATTCTTTGGCACCAGAGATGATGGAGAGCGAGTCGCCTCCGCGAGCCTCCCCACCACATGCCACGGATGACACCGAGGTGTTATCCCAAAGGACCTCTCCGGGCCAGGGTTAGGTGCGGAAGGCCGCTGAGACGGCGCCAGAGGGTAACGCCTTGGCTGCCGAAAATGTGGAGGGCAAAATCCCCATGGAGATTGACGGCGGGGGACCTGACCAGTCCGGCCCCCAGCCGAATACCGCTCCGGAGACCCACACGCTTCCGGAGCCGAGCGAGCAGCCCCTTCGAAAGAGGGGGGGTGTCAACTCCACCGGCAACCTCCACCAATCCGGAGGCGCCGGACACTTTGAGGGAAACACTTCGCCGTGCTTCCATCGTGGATGAACACCGTACCCAGATGGGTACGGTGGTTGAATAGGTTCAATCCGCCAAAAGTGGTTTGAATGAAGCCTTCACCAGCCTATTGACAGGCTTTGAGGTATGTAGTGCAATATTCTTAGCCATTTTTCAATATGGAAATATATGCCTGTGTATAGATAGTAGCCCCTGAGACTCTATCCGGTTCTTTGAAGAAGGGCCGAACAGAGGATTGAATATTCACCGGAGATGACATACTTGTCTATGTTGATGAACAAGCTTCATTGTTAGCGGCATCTGCCCAGGCCGCTAAAGTTTCTGAACTCAAGCGGAAGCTGAAGCTGGCTGATGACGAGATCGACTGCGCTAACAAGCGGTTCGATGAGCAACAAGGTATGCTTTCAGAAGGTCCCTTGTAAGCCTGAATTGTAATGCAAATTCAGAATTTAAGCTCATGTGCTGCTATATATATGGTTGTAGGCAACGCGCCCGAGGTCGAGACCCTCAAGAGTGCCCTTACCAAAGCCAAGGAGCAGGCGCGGGTGAGCCAAGTGGCCACTGACAAAGCGGCTACAGATTTGAAGGCCGAACAGGTCGCCCGCCGTCAGTATGAGGAGAGGGTGACCAAAGTGGAGCAGGCGCTCCAAGATGCTGCCAACAAGTGCGAAGCCTTGGAGGAGAGTTACAAGGCCAAAGCAGCCGAACTCACCAAGGCTCTGCAAGAGGCAAAGGAGGCGTCGAGCGAGTCCCGGGCGGCCAGCGAAGAGATCAAGCAGGCCGGGCAGATAGCGGCTGGTAAGCCTTTTCTTTTATAGAGTATATTTGGAGGTCAAAGATATGCTTTGCTAAATCGACTATGGAGTGCTCCAGACGCCTTTGCGGATCTCGCGAGGAGTGTTGCCGACGCCGCACAGTATTTTCGGGCCCAAGAAGGGAATACGACGGAGAAGCTCTTCTGGTCACAGTACCTGGCGACGGAGCGGCCAGTGCTGCTAAACAACCAGATGATGGAGCTGGTGGAGCTGCATAGGATGTCTGGTTTGGCCATGAAGGATATCATAGTCCAGCTATGGCCGGCCGGACCTATTCCTAGTAGCTACTTTGGCCTAGTCAAGCGGCTCGGTGACGCCCTGCCCCGCATTGATGCTCTGAAGCGCTCGGTGTGCATAGAGGGTGCGCGGATGGCCTTTGCCCATGTCAAGATGCACTGGGCAAAGATGAAGGCCACCGATGTGGAAGTTGAGGGTCTGCCAGGAGGCAAAGACCACCGCAGGCCAGAGCGCTATTTTGAGGACGTCCTAGAAGGTGCCCGTTTGATAGAGGGTCAATTCTCAAAGGATATTATGTTTGAGTTAATGTATCCGAACTGCCCGAACGTTGTATTATAAACCAAGTCTTTTTAATATACTTGTCATTTCATCTGAAATATTTTCCTCCTGTGTGGCCGTTTGTATTTCTGAAAGTTTGCCAGTTGTCGGCTTCAGCCCCCACGTAGATACTTGATACGTCTCCAACGTATCTATAATTTTTTATTGTTCCATGCTATTATATATTCTATTTTGGACATTTAATGGGCTTTATTATACACTTTTATATTATTTTTGGGACTAATCTATTAACCGGAGGCCCAGCCCAAATTGCTGTTTTTTTGCCTATTTCAGTGTTTCGAAGGAAAAGGATATCAACGGAGTCCAAACGGAATGAAACCTTCGGGAACATGATTTTCGGAACAAACGTGATCCAGAGGACTTGGAGTGGACGTCAAGCAACTGACGAGGAAGCCACGAGGCAGGGGGCGCGCCCTCCACCCTCGTGGGCCCCTCGTAGCTCTCCTGACCGACTTCTTTCGCCTATATATATCCATATACCCTAAAACATCAGAGAACAGGATAGATCGGGAGTTCCGCCGCCGCAAGCCTCTGTAGCCACCAAAAACCAATCGGGACCCTGTTACGGCACCCTGCCGGAGGGGGGATCCATCATCGGTGGCCATCTTCATCATCCCGGCGCTCTCCATGACAAGGAGGGAGTAGTTCACCCTCGGGGCTGAGGGTATGTACCAGTAGCTATGTGTTTGATCTCTCTCTCTCGTGTTCTTGAGGTGATACGATCTTGATGTATCACGAGCTTTGCTATTATAGTTGGATCTTATGATGTTTCTCCCCCTCTACTCTCTTGTAATCGATTGAGTTTTCCCTTTGACGTTATCTTATCGGATTGAGTCTTTAAGGATTTGAGGACACTTGATGTATGTCTTGCGTGGGATACCCGTGGTGACAATGAGGTATACTATTGATTCACTTGATGTATGTTTTGGTGATCAACTTGCAGGTTCCATGACCTTGGGAATCTATGCATAGGGGTTGGCACACGTTTTCGTCTTGACTCTCCGGTAGAAACTTTGGATTTTTAATTGGTTTTATCAAAATCTTTTATTTGATTTGAGGAGGGTATTTAAATTTTCTTCTAAAAGAACTTTCCCTCTCAAAATATTTTCTTTTATGACAAGTGTTTTGTTTTGGATTCACCCAAGACTTGATTTTGGCCTTGGAGGTTTTTCTTTCTTATGTGGACTCAAACCCAATTGTTTTTCATTTGGGAAATTTCTTTTGAAAATCTTTTAAAATAATCCTATAGCATTTGGAGTGTTTTTCTCCCCCTTTCAAAAACCCCTCTTGCCTTGACCCAAGTGGAAAATCCTCTCCCAAAAGCCTTTCCTCATCTTTGGATCATGATATGTTTCAAATCCAGCAAGTTGAACCTCCCCATAAATTTGTTTCCATTTATTTCCCATCAAAAACAATTTCTGCCCTCTACATTGATCCTTGGAGGTTTTCAAAGGAACTACCATTTCTACTTTGAGTTTGGCCTCCAAACCAATTCCCCTAGCTAGTCCTTTGAGCCCTCAACCAGAATCCATGAAGATCCACTGGTCTCCAGTTCAAATTTTTCAAATTATACTTGCTGCAAGTTTGGACCAGATTTGCCAAATTTGATGAAATTCATTTGAATTCTCCTCCTAAAAATCTGAGAAAAATCAGGCAGCCTCTGGGTGCATTGAGAGGTCACCTCACCAAGTCCCAGCTCCAGAAAAAAAATTCTTCATGCCAAATCATTTCGTCGAACACCTGACTGGCACTGTTTCTATAATGTTCAGTCAACTTCAGTTAACAGTTTCAGGAACACTGTCGTTTTCTTCAGAAATTGTTCTCAATCTTGCCAGTACCGCGGTGGTGCCTTGCTCCCTGTTCTCTCCTCCTTATCCCTGCGCCGCACAATCGTCTGGAGGCTAGCGGACGTCGGCGACGAGCAGGAGGAGGTGCACCACCCCGTGAGCGACGGCAGCGGCGGCTTTGCGGCTGCCAGAGAGAGGCGCAGCGTGGACGGCGCCGCCCAGTGCCGCCCAAGCCACCCGAGGTCGCCGCGTGGCCCTCCACTCACCCGTGCGCGATGCCACCCTTCGTCGTGAACCGCTAGGCACGGAGCACGCTCTCTGCCGCCGCCGTGCCCGTACGGCCGCCTCGTCGAGGATCGGCGCATTACGCCTTGCCCGACCAAAGTTTAGTGGTGGAACGGCACCAGTAATCTTCCCTGATGGTGCCTAGCCCCCTAAACCCCCTGCCCAACCACTGCCTCGCCGTAATCGCTCGCCGGAGAAATCCCGTTCACGGCCACCCCCTCAAATCGCCTATAAATAGAGGCCCCGAGCTCAAACACGAACTCACACCACCCCTACGCACCACCAATACCACGCCAAGCCACTGGTAGAGCCACGAGGGAGCCTTCTTCCCCAACTCCGGCCGCCTCGACCCGCCACGGGACCCAGCTCGATTCGCTCCCATGCGTGCACCTCTACCCCTCATCTCTTGCCAGTAGCATCCTTATGCATCCCCTCTGCTGACCCGCGCTTCAATTTGGAGATTGCAGCACCCACCGGAGTTCTCCACCATCGCCCGAACCACCGTCCGCCGGAGAAAGTGTCGCCGTCGACGTGGTGCTCTCCGTCGGCCAAGTCCACCACCCACCGACGCGGAAGAACACACTGAACCTCTTGGTACCCTCCGATCTCCCTGCCTCGCCGTGGTTCGACGCCGGCGACCACCGCAGCCTTCGGGCGCCGGCGAAGTTTTAAACCTGACATGTGGGACCCCCCAGTCAGCCTCTCTTCTGTTTCCCTCTCGAACCGTTTTCTGTTGGCGCCTTCGGGCAAATGCGCTTTCCCTTCGGGCTGGCGCATTTCTTTCCGAACCGTTTTCTGTTTTCTCAGTTAAGTCCCTGGATCTTTTCTGTTTCATCACAGATTAGTCCCTGGACTAAAACCCTTATAACTTTTTAATAAAAGATGATTTTTGATTGATTCTTTTTCTGACAGTCTTATATTTTTGTCTAGTTTTTTATGGTATTTATTTGGAAAAATTTTGGAACAAGTTTTATGCACGCGACGATTTTCACGTTACTGTACGTTTTCGCTATACCGTTGGTTCCGGAGGAGGTGACGGAGCCGCGAACTTCGCCGAGCTAGACTCCGACTTCTCCGAACCAGGCAAGCATGTTTGAACCTTTGATATGATAGGTGTTTTGCATGTTTGCTTGAATGGTTGTGCATGGCATATGAGCATCGGTGAGTATCTCGTTGCATGCAAGGCAACTATCCGTGTGTTCCGAAGTTACCGTGATCTTTGATGAGAGATGACCTGATCATGTGGTGACATGAAAGGTAGTGAGGTGGTATTGTTGTAGCATGCCAGCCTTACGTCATCCGTTAAACTCCGACGTTAACGTGGACTGAGTCACGTTACCGTTCTTCCCCTTTCGTGCTACCACATGTTTTCTACAGAGAATACAGTTTAGTAAGTTGATAACCTCTTTCCGTGTACACACCAAATAGAGGGGCCGGGATGAGGGTTCCATGGCCCTGGATTAAAGCCAGTCATCCGGTCAGGGGGCATGGGTGTTTCCGGTTGGGACCGAGAGGGGGGCACCCCTTAGAGCGCGCGTATATAAATTTGATCCCATGCTACGCGAGGTTGTAGCCTCCCCGTCTCAAGGTTTTTCTTGAACGTTGCCGAGGGTGATTCCTGGCATCGGAATGTTGAATGGGTGTGTACTGGTTAGATGTGTTTCTCCTAAAACACCGTAAACGGAACTAGTCCCCGTGACTACTGAAATCCGTTGGCTGTGGTTAAAGTGCAAACTCTGCAGAGTCAAATCCTTCCAAGTCATCGTGTCCATGGTCAAGGACCATGGCCAGTATATCCATATCTATGTCAATCCTCGAGGTAAATCCCCGGTGAACAAGCTTAAGTGGTATACCCATTTGAATTGTTATTCCTGTGGATGGACTAACCTTTATTTTATCTCGTACTTAAATATTTCTGTGAACCGAATTAAATTCATGAGCTACTGAATTATTGAGTTGTGAAATATAAGCCCTTTATGTGATGTCGCTCAGACGTCCGACTGTGGCACTCTTGTCATTTACTTTCAATATAAGCCCTTTATGAGATGTCGCTCAGACGTCCGACTGTGGCATGTCCATTATTTACTTTTGATATAAGCCCTTTATGTGATGTCGCTTCAGACGTCCGACTGTGGCACGCACTGTCTTTTATATTCTATTATAAGCCCTTTATGTGGTGTCGCCTTGACGCCCGACTGCGGCATTGTTATTTCATTTTTTTTACCCTTCCGAGGAGTCTTTCAAACACTCGATTGGCCCTCAGTATTTTCTTTGAGATTTCGGGAGGACAACCGCCCGACTTCCCTTTTATTCTCCATGCATTGCTATCTCATTGTCTGAGTGCGCTTGTTAATCAGTTCATATGCATCATGTTTACATTTGTTATATCTTATGTCCGAACTGTCTTGCGAGTACTTTCATAGTACTCACCTGGCTTGTTGATTTGGCCAGATGTTGACGAAGGCGATCTCATGGATGAAGAGTTTGATAGTGAGTCCGACGCCTAGAGGAGTCCCAGTCAGTCCCGTGCGATCCTGGATATTGGTCACTTGTATTATATACGCTTCCGCCACCCACAATAAGTATCCTCGAGCCTCACTCCGACGCTCGAAGAGCTGTTAGATTCAGGAGCCATGTCACCCACTTCGCTGTGACTTTTCCACCACCGCTTTTATCGTGAGTTAGTAGTTATGCCACCCCATCCGCCTTTATGTATTATTGGCGTGTTTGTAATAAATTGTTGAGCAGTCGCCGCTCAACGTTGTATTATATTCAGTACTCTTGGTATTTTCTTCTGTGATCAAGATTTTGTCTACCAGTAAGAAGGATTCTTCTCTACTGGTCCGTAAAAGGGATCGATTTCTCAATAAATATTTTTATTGGAAAACCGGTCGTGACAACTCTTTGAAGTACTTTGTGTTGGTTTGAATAGATGAATCTGAGATTGTGTGATACATATCGTATAATCATACCCACGGATACTTTAGGTGACATTGGAGTATCTAGGTGACATTAGGGTTTTGGTTGATATGTGTCTTAAGGTGTTATTCTAGTACGAACTCTTGAGTAGATCGATCCGAAAGAATAACTTTGAGGTGGTTTCATACCCTAAAATAATCTCTTCGTTTGTTCTCCGCTATTAGTGACTTTGGAGTGACTCTTTGGTGCATGTTGAGGGATAGTTATATGATCCAATTATGTTATAATTGTTGAGAGAACTTGCACTAGTGAAAGTATGAACCCTAGGCCTTGTTTCCTAGCATTGCAATACCGTTTGTGCTCACTTTTATCATTAGTTACCTTGCTGTTTTTATATTTTCAGATTACAAAAACCTATATCTACCATCCATATTGCACTTGTATCACCATCTCTTCGCCGAACTAGTGCACCTATCCAATTTACCATTGTATTGGGTGTGTTGGGGACACAAGAGACTCTTTGTTATTTGGTGGCAGGGTTGCCTGAGAGAGACCATCTTCATCCTACGCCTCCCACGGATTGATAAACCATAGGTCATCCACTTGAGGGAAACTTGCTACTGTCCTACAAACCTCTGCACTTGGAGGCACAACAACGTCTACAAGAAGAAGGTTGCGTAGTAAACATCAAGCTCTTTTCTGGCGCCGTTGCCGGGGAGGTGAGTGCTTGAAGGTATATCTTTAGATCTTGCAATCGAATCTTTTTGTTTCTTGTTTTATCACTAGTTTAGTCTATAAAAGAAAACTACAAAAAATTGGAATTCAGGGTGCCTCATATGCTTCATCTTTTTAATATCTTTCATGAAAATAAGGACTCCGATAATTGTGCTCAATTGCTAGAGGAAGAATGCATTAGAATGTTTGGCACTAAATCTTTGAATGATGAGCATGATTGCAATGTTGTTAGTATGAACTCTTTGAATATCCATAATACTAATGATGATTGCAGTAGTCATGATGAAAATGTCTCTTATAAGCATGTCAACTTTTGTGGAATACATAGAGCTTGCAAGTACACACAAAATAGGGAAGATAGATTTTGCAAGAGGCATAAGTATTTGGAAACTAAATGGTTGCAAGAAAGGCTAGATGGTTGTGCTGAAAGATTCAATATTTATCGCCATCCTTGTGAACTTTGCAATGAACATGGTCATTTAAAGCTCCAATGCTATTTGTGTCATGATCAAATCGTGTCCAAAAATTGTGATAACTTGATTACCCTTGAGCATAATAAAGAGCTTAGTCTTCTTTTGGGGTATGAATAAATGAAACGTATAACTGAGGGTATTCCAAAATTTAATCTTGATAGATTTGTTGATTTTGATCTGGAAGAAATTTTTATGTATTGTGCGGTGAATTGCATTGAAAATCCTTATATTGACAATTACATAAAGAAAAGAAAACAAATAGAAGATGAAGAGAATACTAATGAAAGGGAAGAGACTTCCCAATATCCTCCTATTATTTCTTATGATGAATCAGGTAACGAGGAGGAGCTTTCTATTCAACCAATCTCATTAATAAGGAGCTCAAAAAAGAGGGTTAAACCCACACATAATGTGAAGAAGAAAAAGAAAAGACAGAGAAGCAAAGGTGAAAAGGTATCCCTCCCAAATGATGTTGCTCCTATTACTCATTGTGATGATGATAATTGCTATACTATTGGTGCTATCCATACTATTAATGATGAGAGTGATTATGCTTATGATATGAAAAGGCCCAAGCTTGGGGATGCTATGTTTGATGAGAATGACAAGTTTGAGAATATATTTGCTGAAATTAATGCTCGTCCCAAGCTTGGGGATGCTATGTTTAATGAAGATGATATTTTTAGCCTCCCAAGTTTTGATGAGCAAATTTATTATGATGACAGCATGCCTCCTACTTATGATGATTATATTGATGAAAGTGGGTTTGGAAGAGTGTCAGCTTTAGGAAGTAATGATCCCACTATTTTGGAGGATGTTGAATCTTATTGTGATAATTATAAAAGTGGATTTGGAGAAGTCATGACTTTATTTAGTGATGAATCCACTATTTTGGAAGAGGTTTCAATTGATTATGATGAGAACAAAGTTGCTACTTATGATGATTATTGTGATGAAACTTATGCTATAAAAAGTAGTGATGATTATATTTATAAAACTTGTCATGCTTATGATTACCATTTTTCTGAACATTACCCTTTTAATGTGGAAACAATTTATAGTATTCGAGTTTCTTATGATACTCCCACTATTCCGAATGAGAAGAATTTTGCTTATGTGGAGAGTAGTAAAAATTCTATGCTTGTAGATCATGAAAATAATGCTTTATGTGATGGTTATATTGTTGAATTCATTCATGATGCTACTGAAAATTATTATGAGGGAGGAATATATGCTTGTAGGGATTGCAATAATATCAAGTTTCCTCTCTATGTGCTTAAAGTTTTAAAGTTATGCTTGTTTTACCTTCCTATGCAAGTTGATTCTTGTTACCATAAGTTGTTTGCTCACAAAATCCCTATGCATAGGAAGTGGGTTAGACTTAAATGTGCTAGTCATATTCTTCATGATGCTCTCTTTATATTTCAATTCTTATGTCTTATGTGAGCATCATTGAAATCATCATGCCTAGCTAGGGGCGTTAAACGATAGCGCTTGTTGGGAGGCAACCCAATTTTATTTTAGTTTCTTGATTTTTGGTTCTGTTTACGAATAAATAATCTATCTAGCCTCTTGTTAGATGTGGTTTTATGTTTTAATTAGTGTTTATGCCAAGTAGAACATTTGGGAAGACTTGGGTGAAGTCTTTATGATCTTGCTGTAAAAAACAGAAACTTTAGCGCTCACGAGATTAGCTAAAACGTTTTACTGGAGAGTGATATTTAGTTGATTCTTTTTGCAGATGATTACTAGACAAATTCCTCAGGTCCACCAATTTATTTCAGAATTTTTGGAGTTAAATAAGTATTCGAATGATGCAGATTACTACAGACTGTTTTGTTTTTGACAGATTGTGTTTTCTATGCGATGTTTGCTTATTTTGATGAATCTATGAGTAGTATCGGACGGTATGAACCATAGAGAAGTTGGGATACAGTAGATATTACACCAATATGAATTTAGAATGAGTTCACAACAGTACCTAAGTGGTGATTTATTTTCTTATACTAACGGAGCTTACGAGTTTTCTGTTAAGTTTTGTGTTGTGAAGTTTTCAGGTTTTGGGTAAAGATTCGATGGACTATGGAATAAGGAGTGGCAAGAGCCTAAGCTAGGGGATGCCCAAGGCACCCCAAGTTAATATTCAAGGATAACCAAGCGTCTAAGCTTGGGGATGCCCCGGAAGGCATCCCCTCTTTCGTCTTCGTTCATTAGTAACTTTACTTGGAGCTATATTTTTATTCACCACATGATATGAGTTTTGCTTGGAGCGTCATTTTATTTTATTTTGTTTTGCTTTCTGCTTGAATAAAATACCAAGATCTGAAATTCTTAAATGTTAGAGAGTCTTCACATAGTTGCACAATTATTCGACTACTCATTGATCTTCACTTATATCTTTTGGAGTAGTTTGTCATTTGCTCTAGTGCTTCACTTATATCCTTTTAGAGCACGGCGGTGGTTTTATTTTGAAGAAATGGATGAAACTCATGCTTCACTTATATTATTTTAAGAGTCCTAAACATCATGGTAATTTTCTTTGGTTATGAAATTAGTCATAAATATGATAGGCATCCAAGATTAGTAAAAACTTTCTTATAAGTGCGTTGAATACTAAGAAAAGTTTGATGCTTGATGATTGTTTTGAGATATGGAGGTAGTAATATTAAAGTTGCCAGTTGAGTAATTGTGAATTTGAGAAATACTTGTGTTGAAGTTTGCAAGTCCCATAGCATGCATGTATGGTAAACGTTGTGTAACAAATTTGAAACATGAGGTGTTCTTTGATTGTCCTCCTTATGAGTGGCGGTCGGGGACGAGCGATGGTCTTTTCCTACCAATCTATCCCCCTAGGAGCATGCGCGTAGTGCTTGGTTTTTGATGACTTGTAGATTTTTGCAATAAGTATGTGAGTTCTTTATGACTAATGTTGAGTCCATGGATTATACGCACTCTCACCTTTCCATCATTGCTAGCCTCTTCGGTACCGTGCATTGAGATTTCTCACCTTGAGAGTTGGTGCAAACTTCACCAGTGCATCCAAACCCCGTGATACGATATGCTCTATCACACATAAACCTCCTTATATCTTCCTCAAAACAGCCACCATACCTACCTATTATGGCATTTCCATAGCCATTCCGAGATATATTGCCATGCAACTTTCCACCGTTCCGTTTATCATGACACGTTTCATCGTTGTCATATTGCCTTGCATGATCATGTAGTTGACATCGTATTTGTGGCAAAGCCACCATGCATATTATTTCATACATGTCACTCTTGATTCATTGCCCATCCCGGTACACCGCCGGAGGCGTTCATATAGAGTCATACTTTGTTCTAGTATCAAGTTGTAATCATTGAGTTGTAAATAAATAGAAGTGTGATGATCATCATTCATAGAGCATTGTCCCAAATAAAAACAAATAGAAAAAGAGAAAGGCCAAATAAAAAAAGAGGAAAGGCCCAAAAAAAAGAAAAAAAAGGGGACAATGCTACTATCCTTTCTTCCATACTTGTGCTTCAAAGTAGCACCATGATCTTTATGATAGAGAGTCTCTTGTTTTGTCACTTTCATATACTAGTGGGAATTTTGCATTATAGAAATTGGCTTGTATATTCCAACAATGGGCTTCCTCAAATGTCCCAGGTCTTCGTGAGCAAGCAAGTTGGATGCACACCCACTTAGTTTCTTTTGTTGAGCTTTCATGCATTTATAGCTCTAGTGCATCTGTTGCATGGCAATCCCTACTCCTTGCATTGACATCAATTGATGGGCATCTCCCTAGCTCGTTGATTTGCCGCGTCAATGTGAGACTTTCTCCTTTTTTGTCTTCTCCACATAACCCCCTTCATCATATTCTATTCCACCCATAGTGCTATATCCATGGCTCACGCTCATATATTGCGTGAAAGTTGAAAAAAGCTTGAGATTACTAAAGTATGAAACAATTTCTTGGCTTGTCATCGAGGTTGTGCATGATGAGAGCATTCTTGTGTGACGAAAATGGAGCATGACCAAACTATATGATTTTGTAGGGATGAACTTTCTTTGGCCATGTTATTTTGAGAAGACATAATTGCTTAGTTAGTATGCTTGAAGTATTATTACTTTTATGTCAATATTAAACTTTTATCTTGAATCTTTCGGATCTGAATATTCATGTCACAAATAAGAGAATTAAATTGAAAAGTATGCCAAGTAGCATTCCACATCAAAAATTCTGTTTTTATCATTTACCTACTCGAGGACGAGCAGGAATTAAGCTTGGGGATGCTTGATACGTCTCCAACGTATCTATAATTTTTGATTGTTCCATGCTATTATATATTCTGTTTTGGACATTTAATGGGCTTTATTATACACTTTTATATTATTTTTGGGACTAACCTATTAACCGGAGGCCCAACCCAAATTGCTGTTTTTTTGCCTATTTCAGTGTTTCAAAGGAAAAGGATATCAAATGGAGTCCAAACGGAATGAAACCTTCGGGAACGTGATTTTCGGAACAAACGTGATCCAGAGGACTTGGAGTGGACGTCAAGCAACCGACGAGGAAGCCACGAGGCAGGGGGTGCGCCCTCGACCCTCATGGGCCCCTCGTAGCTCTCCTGACCGAGTTCTTTCGCCTATATATATCCATATACCCAAAAACATCAGAGAACATAATAGATCGGGAGTTCCGCCGCCGGAAGCCTCTGTAGCCACCAAAAACCAATCGGGGCCCTGTTCCGGCACCCTGCCGGAGGGGGGATCCATCACCGGTGGCCATCTTCATCATCCCGGTGCTCTCCCATGACGAGGAGGGAGTAGTTCACCCTCGGGGCTGAGGGTATGTACCAGTAGCTATGTGTTTGATCTCTCTCTCTCTCTCTCTCGTGTTCTTGAGGTGATACGATCTTGATGTATCGCGAGCTTTGCTATTATAGTTGGATCTTATGATGTTTCTCCCCCTCTACTCTCTTGTAATGGATTGAGTTTTCCCTTCAAAGTTATCTTATCGGATTGAGTCTTGAAGGATTTGAGGACACTTGATGTATGTCTTGCGTGGGATACCCGTGGTGACAATGGGGTATTCTATTGATTCACTTGATGTATGTTTTGGTGATCAACTTGCGGGTTCCATGACCTTGGGTATCTATGCATAGGGGTTGGCACACGTTTTCGTCTTGACTCTCCGGTAGAAACTTTGGGGCACTCTTTGAAGTACTTTGTGTTGGTTTGGATAGATGAGTCTGAGATTGTGTGATGCATATCGTATAATCATACCCACGGATACTTTAGGTGACATTGGAATATCTAGGTGACATTAGGGTTTTGGTTGATATGTGTCTTAAGGTGTTATTCTAGTACGAACTCTTGAATAGATCGATCCGAAAGAATAACTTTGAGGTGGTTTCGTACCCTACAATAATCTCTTCATTTGTTCTCCGCTATTAGTGACTTTGGAGTGACTCTTTGGTGCATGTTGAGGGATAGTTATATGATCCAATTATGTTATTATTGTTGAGAGAACTTGCACTAGTGAAAGTATGAACCATAGGCCTTGTTTCCTAGCATTGCAATACCGTTTGTGCTCACTTTTATCATTAGTTACCTTGCTGTTTTTATATTTTCAGATTACAAAAACCTATATCTACCATCCATATTGCACTTGTATCACCATCTCTTCGCCGAACTAGTGCACCTATACAATTTACCATTGTATTGGGTGTGTTGGGGACACAAGAGACTCTTTGTTATTTGGTTGCAGGGTTGCCTGAGAGAGACCATCTTCATCCTATGCCTCCCACGGATTGATAAACCTTAGGTCATCCACTTGAGGGAAACTTGCTACTGTCCTACAAACCTCTGCACTTGGAGGTCCAACAACGTCTACAAGAAGAAGGTTGCGTAGTAGACATCAATACTACAGGGGTGTTTGGAATAACGTGTAATCACTCTTGACCCAACGTCTTTGTCCATAAAGGAGGTGACTTCTGTAGCGAACCAGGCAACCAGACTATGTGGCTTTAGCGCTTTCACTTAACCAGAGGAGTTTGACAGTGGGGCTAGGAACTAGCCCCTGGTGCACATGCGGCTGTCCCAGCTGGGATACTTGAGGCGTGTGACTGAACCGAAGCCAGTCCTTTGTATAAAACAGGAAAAATTGCTAAAGATTTAGTGAGTCACCGAATTGCTGACCAGCTCTCGCCGCATCATGATAGTCAGTTTTCAGCTTTCTCTACTGAGGTGCTTGACCGGATGAACCGGAAACACAATCGCAGTAGTTCTCCCTTTACTACCTTAGCCGAACAAGCGGAATGTAAGGTGGTAACCACAGGAGCCGGGCAACCCAACTATTGACCAAAGACATGATTCGGAGCCGATGCATATAATGCCATGTTCGGGACGCTGAAGTGTACTTTTAAAAGTGTTCGGACTTCTTTTGTTTGAAAAATATATGTGGCCTGATGGAGCCCCTGGCATTTTAAATCGTGCCGAGGTGTATAGGTCAATATGACGTACAGAAGGAAGACAGATTTAAGAAATAAGCCAATACCGAACAAGGTTGGGTGGAACTGTTTCCATTATAGTCTGAGTGATATGTCAAAACGTATTTTTACAGATGGTGCCATGGGCATCGAGGCTATTTTACATGCCAAGGACAAGGGAAAGCTGTATATAGGTCCTTAAAAAGGAAAAGATGATCTTGAGGATCCCTTGTACGTTCTGCCGCACGTCTGCGCCGCTTTTCACCTTGGTGTATGATCCTTTGAAGGGATTCACAATCGGGTATAGATAAGGGGCCTGGAAAAGGGGCCCTTGGTACCATCGAAAAGTGATGTGGGTTGAAAAGAACCTGAAAAAATAAGAAGAAAAGAGAAAGAAAATATGAAGGTCCGAATAGGATCGAGCCGTATTGCCGGACTTTATTTTTAGTGTGCCTCCGTCCTTGCCCATGGTATCTTTAGCGCGTAGTTATGTACGAGCCGCAATCGGGCTGGGATTTTTATGGAGGCCGAATTGCTAATCGAGCTCTGGACGAGCCAGACTGTCATTCTGCAAGGTAGACCGGACTCGTTTGACAGTGTCTGAGGGCGTGACTGTCGAGGTAGTGTTCGGCTTGATAAGGCCCTGTACTTCAGCTACGAGGGCCGCGGTATGCTCCTCAGTACGGAGGGAGCGCTCCGTATTTCCATTGACTGTTATGATGCCGCGAGGTCCGGGCATTTTGAGCTTTAAGTAAGCATAATGCAGGACCACATTGAAGTGGGCGAAAGCGGTTCTTCCGAGCAGTGTGTGGTAACAACTACGGAAGGGGACGATGTCGAAGATCAAGTCTTTGCTTCAGAAGTTGTCCGGTGAGCCAAAGACCACTTCCAATGTTATGGAGCCTGTGCAATGGGCTTCCACACTAGGGATTACTCCTTTAAAGCTGGTTTTAGTGGGCTTGATTCTTGACGGATGAATACCCATTTTGTGGACTGTGTCCTGATAGAGCAGATTAAGACTGCTACCGCCGTCCATAAGGACTCATGTGAGATGGAATTCATCGATGATTAGATCGAGGACCAAGGCCACCGAACCTCCGTGATGGGTACTGGTTGGGTGATCCTGACGATCAAAGGTGATCGGACAGGCCGACCAGGGGTTGAATTTTGGGGCGACCGGCTCTACGGCGTAGACATCCCTTAGCGCACGCTTGCGCTCACTCTTTGGGATATGCGTAACATATATCATATTCACCATTTTTACCTCGGGGGGAAATTTCTTCTGTCCCCCTGTGTTCGGTGGGTGAGGCTCTTCATCCTTATCCTTGTTGGGTGCCCCTTTCCCCTTATTTTCGGTGTTTATCTTACCGGCCTGTTTGAAAACCCATCAATTTCTGTTGGTGTGATTGGCAGGCTTGTCAGGGGAGCCATGAATCAGGCAAGGCCGATCGAGTATCCTATCCAACTGGATGGGCTATCCTTGTTTCCTTTGAATGGCTTCTTCCGCTAACTAGGTTTGGAGCCACTGAATCCGGCGTTGACCATCGTCTCTTCGGTATTTTTATTGTTGTTTCGACGCTTGTTTTTGTTGCGTCGTGGCCTACCGTTGTCGTCCCTGGTTTCGGAGGTGCCGGGGTCGCTGGTGTTGTTGCTTCTATGAGCTAGCCAGCTATCATCTCCCGCGCAAAAGCGGGTCATGAGTGTGGTGAGGGCTGCCATGGACTTTGGCTTTTCTTGGCCGAGGTGTCGGGCAAGCCACTCGTCCCGGACGCTGTGTTTAAAGGCCGCGAGGGCTTCGACGTCTGGACAATCGACAATTTGGTTCTTTTTGATTAAGAACCTGGTCCAGAGCTTCTAGGTTGCTGGACTATGTGACTAATGTCATCGGCGTCCGGAGGCCGGACATAGGTGTCGGTGTCAAAACCGGCGGATCTCGGGTAGGGGGTCCCGAACTGTGCGTCCGAGGATCGAAGGTAACAGGAGACTGGGACACGATGTTTACCCAGGTTCGGTTCCTCTCTATGGAGGTAATACCCTACTTCCTGCCTGATTATCTTGGATGAATATGGGGTTACAAGAGTTGATCTACCTCGAGATCGTAATGGCTAAACCCTAGATGTCTAGCCTGTATGGTTATGATCCTGATTGCCTCTACGGACTACGCCCTCCGGTTTATATAGACACCGGAGGGACCTAGGGTTATACGGAGTCGGTTTACAGAGGAAGGAATCTTCATATCCGAACGCCAAGCTTGCCTTCCACACCAAGGAGAGTCCCATACGGACACGGGAAGAAGTCTTCTGTCTTATATCTTCATGGCCCATTAGTCCAGTCCATGTCACATAGCCCGGACGCCCGAGGACCCCTTAGTCCAGGACTCCCTCAGTAGCCCCTGAACCAGGCTTCAATGACGATGTGTCCGGCGTGCAGATTGTCTTCAGCATTGCAAGGTGGGTTCCTCCTCCGAATACTCCAAAAATAATCCTCGAACATAGAAAAACGTGTCCGGCTCTGCAAAACAGGCACCATACATAGCCGCAAAGACTATAATATTTCACAAGTCCCGTCTACTGACAACTTTTTGTAGCGAGACGTTACGTCCCTGCCCGGTCATTATTTCGAACCATTTTTTAGCCTCCCGCTCCATGTTTCGAGATGCGGTTTTCATTGGCGCGTCTTGTCGAAGCAGAGATCGTGTCCCCTTATTGTGGGATTCTCATCAATACGGGTGTGGGTAATCCAACCGTGCCGTCTACGCGACCCTTGGGGAATATGTAACGCCCCGAGACCGACGCTTCTGAAGACTTCCTTATTTTCGTGATCTCCGCGTGTTTCTTTTGGTGCTTGCTCTTTTATTTTTGCATTGCATCATGTCATCATGTCATTAATCTTTGCATCAAAACTCAACTAAATAAATTGCATGGATCTTCGATCCATTTAAATCGAGGGAATTCACATGGTGATTTCTCTTTATAACATATCCTCCTAATATTTATGGAGCTATTATAAATATTCCATTAATTGGAGTTCACCTTAACACACGTGCAAAATTAATCCTATGCCTTTTCTGCTTTGAGTCGATCTCTCTAACCTTGCCAAATAATTCTTTTCCCATTTGTTGAGGCTCTTCCTAAATTCCCAACATTTTTGGCCACTCCTAAACCTTGTCCTAGTTCAAATCATTTGAATTTAAATCAAATGAGTTTGAATTTAAATCTTTCAATCTTGGCCTTTTCTATTTTCTCGGAACAAGCACATTTTTATGAGTCCGGGAAAATTAGCCTCTTGCCCAAATCCTTCCCCTAACCCCTTTCTTTTCTCTCATTTCTTTCATTGCGATTTTCTGTTTTTCGGAAAGGTTTTTGAAAGAATTAAGGGGGAGAGTGAGATCCAGCGCAGCCCAACTCCTCCTGACCTTTTCCCCGCTTCACCGAGATGGCCCAAGGCCCAGCCGCCGCACCCCTACCTAACCCTAGCCCGACCATCGCTCGATCCCCATCTCTCCCTTCGTTCTCCTCCTGCGCCGCCACACACCCATCGCCCGATCCCCATCTCCCTCTCGTCTCCTCCCTCGCGCTGCCTCCCACACAGAAAGAGAGAGGAGCAGAGCCTCGCGCTCCTCCCTCCTCTCGATCTCTCCCTCCACTCTCTCCCTCGTGCCCGACCCCCTCTCAGCCTCCCACGCGCCTCCCTCTGCAGCACCATGCCGCGACCGTGCCTCCTCGCCATCCCTGTTGCCCGAGCGCCCGAGGAGAGGAGCTCCTTGAGCTCCCGCAAGCCGCGACCTCCTCTGCCCAGCAGACCAACCGTACTGCGCCCTGGCCTTCTTCCCTGCCTCCTTGCCATGGCCGCGTGCCACTCAACCCAGCAGGCCGCTGCCCTGCGTCGTCGCGCCCGAGCCTCCTCGTGGCTTGCTGCAACCGCGCAAGTAGAGGAGCTCACGCCCGAGCTCCCTGCTTCCTCCCTCCATGGCGCGCGGCCTCCCGCGCCTCTGCCGAAGCAGTCTTCCCCGCCCACAAGCCGTCCGGCCGTCGCGTTGCCATCTTCCAGCGACCTCGCCGCCTTCCTGCACACGCATGCCCGCTGCTGGTCTCGTGTGAGAGCCCCTCCTCACGGTCATGGCATCCATCGTGGTTGTTCAGTGCCCGCATGTTGCTGCTGTTTCGCCGCCCGCCTCTTCGTTGACCACCAAGACCCAGACATTGTGCTGCTTCGTTTGGCTCATCCCAAGCCTCGATAGACCCGGGGCCTCACTGCACTTGACCGTCGTCGTTCTGTTGCTTCTCCGTGAAGACCGAGACTGCAAGTACATGGATACGCCAAGTTTCGCTCCGAACATGTACGACTACACCTGCTGATGCGTCAAGTACCTTGGAACGTCTATGACTACGCGGACTCGCCAAGTACCTCTTCGAAAACGAACGTGTGCCACTACTTCCACTACCGTCGCCGAAGACCCGTGTAACGGAACCGTCAAGTTCGACTACCTTCGTGTGTACCACTACTTCCCTCGGCGACACGTGAACAACTACTTCCACTACCGTCGAACCCGATCCACTCCGAAAATGCACGCTTCAAAGGTATAACCGCCGAGAACGACCGCCCGTGAACGAATGCAGGTGTTGTATGAGTTGCGCATGTGTGCACCGTTTCTGAGAGAGGACTTTGCACGTTCCTCGTTCGCCATGCCGCCGCTCCGTGGGAATCCGGAATCCGGGAGCACCCCACCATCCTTGCATGACACGCTCACGCCCACTTCTGTTGCACCGGTATCTCCGTGAGCTATCGGAACCGATATGTTGCCGTGGCATCATTTTCGTTATCGTTGCCGTGGCACCCTTTTCGTGCCGCCATGGTAACAAATGCTTCATAACATGCTCATGTCAACATTTTCACAAACTTGCTTAAAAACTTGCATATGTCATCCGCATCATGATAACAACATTTAAAATGTCTACAATTGTTGTTTGCATTAAAATTGTTAAACGACATGAGGATTTTCCGGAATTATTGTTTGTTGTTCCGGCCTCATTTAAATTGCCTAGATAGTTAGTTTACTTATGCTTCACCTCTTGCCATGTTAATCAACATTTAATATTGTTGGGTTCATAAATGAGAGAGAACTAAATAATTGATGTGGTGTTTCGTCAATATGCAACTCGTTGCATATTGAGCTCCACTTAATTTGTAGTGTTGTTTGTTGCACTTTGCCATGCCATGCCTCATTAAACCGGACATGCATCATACTTGATTGTGCATCATGCCATGTTTATGTGGTGGTTGTTTACTATGTTGTTTGTTTCTTTCCGGGTTGCTTCTCTCGTTACCTTCAGCTTTGTTCCGGAAGTTGTGAGGATTCGTTCGACTTCATCCGTTTGTTTTCTTCATGGACTCGTTCTTCTTCCTTGCGGGATCTCAGGCAAGATGACCATACCCTCGAAATCACTTCTATCTTTGCTTGCTAGTTGTTCGCTCTATTGCTATGCCGCGCTACCTACCACTTGCTTTTCAAGCCTCCCAAATTGCCATGAACCTCTAACCTTTGTCACCCTTCCTAGCAAACCGTTGTTTGGCTATGTTACCGCTTTTGCTCAGCCCCTCTTATAGCGTTGCTAGTTGCAGGAGAAGATGAAGTTTGCCCCATGTTGGATTATGTTTATGTTGGGATATCACAGTATCCCTTATCTTTTAATTAATGCATCTATATACTTGGTAAAGGGTGGAAGGCTCGGCCTTATGCCTGGTGTTTTGTTCCACTCTTGCCGCCTCTAGTTTCCGTCATACCGGTGTTATGTTCCTTGATTTTGCGTTCCTTACACGGTTGGGTGATTTATGGGACCCCCTTGACTGTTCGCTTTGAATAAAACTCCTCCAGCAAGGCCCAACCTTGGTTTTACCATTTGCCTACCTAAGCCTTTTTCCCTTGGGTTCTGCAGACTCAAGGGTCATCTTTATTTTAAACCCCCGGGCCAGTGTTCCTCTGAGTGCTGGTCCAAACTAGAGCCACTTGCAGCGCCACCTCGGGGAAACTCGAGGTCTGGTTTTAGTTGTACGTAGTGTTCATCCAGTGTGCCCTGAGAACGAGATATGTGCAGCTCCTATCGGGATTTGTCGGCACATCGGGCGGCTTTGCTGGTCTTGTTTTACCATTGTCGAAATGTCTTGTAAACCGGGATTTCGAGACTGATCGGGTCTTCCTGGGAGAAGGTTTATCCTTCGTTGACCGTGAGAGCTTATAATGGGCTAAGTTGGGACACCCCTGCAGGGTATTAACTTTCGAAAGCCGTGCCCGCGGTTATGTGGCAGATGGGAATTTGTTAATATCCGGTTGTAGAGAACTTGACACTTGACCTTAATTAAAACGCATCAACCGCGTGTGTAGCCGTGATGGTCTCCTCCGGCGGAGTCCGGGAAGTGAACACGGTTCTTGGGTTATGTTTGACGTAAGTAGGAGTTCAGGATCACTTCTTGATCATTACTAGTTGACGACCGTTCCGTTGCTTCTCTTCTCGCTCTCTTTTGCGTATGTTAGCCACCATATATGCTTAGTGCTTGCTGCAGCTCCACCTCACCACCCCTTTTCCTTCCTATAAGTTTAAATAGTCTTGATCTCGCGGGTGTGAGATTGCTGAGTCCTCGTGACTCACAGATACTTCCAAAACAGTTGCAGGTGCCGACGATGCCAGTGCAGGTGACGCAACTGAGCTCAAGTGGGAGCTCGATGAAGATCTTGTTCGTTGTGTTGTTTCTTTCATGTTGATCAGTAGTGGAGCCCAGTTGGGACGATCAGGGATCTAGCAGTTGGGTTGTCTTCTTTTCTTTTGGTTCCGTAGTCGGACCTATGTGTGTACTCTGAATGATGTATGATTTATTTATGTATTGTGTGAAGTGGCGATTGTAAGCCAACTCTTTATCCCATTCTTGTTCATTACATGGGATTGTGTGAAGATGACCCTTCTTGCGACAAAACCACAATGCGGTTATGCCTCTAAGTCGTGCCTCGACACGTGGGAGATATAGCCGCATTGTGGGCGTTACAGAATAGGCGAGTTTTAAGGCGAGTGGGGGGGGTGCTTGACATTCGCGGCCTTTATAATAGGATAAAGATCCATTCTTTCCCCCACCCCTTCTTCTTCTCTGCCCATCCGTTCTCGAGCTCCAGCGTCCAAGCTTCCATCCTTTTCGCCTCAAAAAGCAGTCCGACCATGTCCGGATCTGGAGCGCAGGGCAAGTCGATGGCCTCCTCCATCACAGAGGAGAACATCACGGAGCTCCGGGAAGCGGGGTAATTGTCCCAGGAAATCGCGCACCGGCTTCCGGCCAAGGGTAGATCGTCCCCACCCCGGAGCCCCACGAGAGGGTGGTAGTCATCCCCCACTTCATCCGAGGGTTAGGGTTTCCTCTCCACCCCTTCGTCCGCGGACTCATGTTCTACTACGTTCTAGATTTCCACGATCTAGCCCCAAAATCTTTCCTCAACATCTCGGCATTCATTTTCGTGTGCGAGGCCTTCCTTCGCATCCCACCCCACTTCGGATTATGGCTGAAGATCTTCAATGTGAAGCCGAAGGTGGTGGATGGTCAACACGCAGAGCGCAGGGGCGCTATGGTGAGCAAACTATCCAACGTCACATGGCCCAAAGGCACCTTTGTGGAGACCGTTAAAGGGTGGCAACAGCAGTGGTTCTACGTCACAGAGCCCCGTGACACCACCTGGGCCGCGGCTCCCGAATTCAAGTCTAGGGCCCCAATGCGGCTTACCTCCTGGCTAAAAAAGAGCCTGGACTGGGCATCATCGGACGAGGTGTCGGCGCTGCAGACGCGCATCAAGAGCATGGTGGACAAGAACATCAAGCTTGTCAATGTGATCCAGGTGATGCTTTTTCGCTGGATCCTTCCTTGCGAAAGCCGGACTTGCCCTTTATGGGAGTTCGATCCGGCCAAGCACCAGACCTTACAACAGTTCTTGGATGCTACGCATGAAGGTATCTGGAAGGTGCTTTTCAAGGCCAACGAGACGTGGCCGAAGACAACCGAGAACCATGGGTATAACCTGACCCATCCAGCCAGTCCGGTACGTTTTTCGTATTTTCAGGTGTATATTCTACCTGTGCTTTCAAGGAAGATGTCTAAGCTTCTCCATTCATCTTTTCAGGGCTGGACAAAGAAGGCGGAGCAGATCCAGTGTCTGGCTCCGTTGCCTGAAAACCCAGCTATCCCACTTCTAACGAAGATGCTGGTCCCGGCGCCTTACCAGGCGCCGAAGAAGAAGGCCAAGAAGAAGGGCCAGGCGGCAAGAAGCGGCCTTCGCCGCAAAGGCACTTCGGACGCAACGTCCGAAGATGCCGAAACCCACTCCTCCCCCGCCGAGAACGACGGAGTGGAGGAGGAAAGCAATTCTCCCCCCAAGGGGGGAAGGAAGAAAAGGGTGGCCTCAACAGACCTGGAGGCAGAGGTGGAGGCGTCCAAGAAAAGGAGGGTCTGTCGTGCGGACAATCCTGAATCGGACTCCGATAGCAGTTCCGAGTGGCGGCCCAGGGAGAAGCCCCTGGCCTAATCGTAAGTACTCAAAGGCACTTCCGCACACATATATCCAGCTCCTTTACTTCATGGTTTTAACGTGTTGAATCATGCGCTGCAGCCCGGCTCATTCCCACCTCCAGCGATCCTCCTCTTCGGGGAATTTGCTGGATCCAAATGTGATGGACAGCGGGTCTCTTCCGCCGGCCTCCTCCCCCAAGACTATGGACGACGCCAAAGTGTTGTCCCGAAGGACCCTCCCAGGCCAGGGAGACGTACAGGAGGCTGTCCAGGTGGCGCCAGAGGGTGATGCCTCAGCCGCCGGACACATGGGGGAGCAGATCCCCATGGAAACTGGCGATGGGGGCCATACCCACTTTGGCCCCCAGCCGAATACTATTCCAGAGGCCCATACGGCTCCAGAATCAGGTAAGCAGCCTCCTTAGAAAGAAGGAGGTGCACCTATTCCACCGGTGACCTCTGTCCATCCAGAGGCACCGGATACTCTACTGGAAGCGCTGCGAGGTGTTTCCATTGTGGAGGAACACCGTATCCTTATGGGTACGGTGGTTGAAAGGGTTCAGTCTGCCAAGAGCGGATTGACCGAAGCCTGCGCCAGCCTTCTAACAGACTTTGAGGTATGCAATGTAATTATGCAAAAAGAATGTTGTAGTATAGACAGTAGCCCTTGAGACTCTGTCCGGTGTTCGGAAAGAAAGGCCGGACAGAGGATCGAATAATTTTCGGAGGAGACTAATCATATGTGTCTATAAGAATAAGCAGGCGTCGGTGCTTTCTGCGACCTCCCATTCTGCCGAAGTCTCCAAACTGAAGTAGAGTCTGGAGCAGGCCAACGAAGAGCTCAGACGTGTCAAGAAACAACTGGACGATAAGCAAGGTATGCAATGGCCTGTCCAGATCTAAAATGATATG
Source organism: Triticum aestivum (assembly GCF_018294505.1). Classification (NCBI taxonomy): domain Eukaryota; kingdom Viridiplantae; phylum Streptophyta; class Magnoliopsida; order Poales; family Poaceae; genus Triticum; species Triticum aestivum. The sequence continues at coordinate 300,874,904 of NC_057802.1, read as the reverse complement.
AATTGTTTGTGTTGATCCTGTCATTGTGATGTTTCAGAGGAGCTGCGGCCGAGGTGGAGTCCCTCAAGAACGCTCTAGCCGAGGTTCAGAAGAAAGCGGAGAAGGAGCAAGCCACCCGCAAAAAACACGAGTCAAGGGTCAGGGAGGTTCAGCAGGAGCTCAAGGATGCCATACAGAAATGTGAGTCCTTAGAGCGCAAGATTGCGGACCAAGAGTCCGAACTTGCCAAGGCATGCCAAAGCGTGCAAGATGCCCGGGTTGAAGCCCAGGGCGCCCTCCGGGAAATTCAGGAGGCCAAGCAGATTGCGGCGGGTAAGGCCTTTATTATGCAGAGCAAATTTGTGAAGAAAAGGTACCTCTTAATGACCCAGATTTGGAGTTCTCTAGGAGCGTTTGCGGATCTGCCACGTAGTGTTGCTGATGCCGCGGAGTTCTTTCGAGTCGAAGAGGGGAGCTCAACGGAGAAGCTGTTCTAGTCGCAATACCTTGCGCCAGAGCATCCGGTGCCCTTTAGCGATCAGCTGAAACAGCTGACCGAACTGCATAGGGTGGCTGAATTGGCCATGAAGGATTTGATAATCCATTTATGCCCTGCCAAAGCCATGCCCAGCAGCTACTTCGGGCTCGTGAAGCGGCTGTTCGATGCCTGCCCTTGGCTTGATGCCATAAAGCGGTCGGTCTGCATCGAAGGTGCGCAGATGGCCTTCGCCCGTGTCAAAGTACAGTGGGCGAAGATGAACGCCGTCAAGCTTGCGACCGGGGGACCGCCTGTGGGAAAAGAGCGCCGCAAGCCCAAGCTATATTTTGATGATGTCCTGGAAGGATCCCGCATTGTAGCAAGTCTGTGCGCGAAGGACATTATCTTTGAATAAATGTATTCAGGTTTATCCAGTCATGTATTATGAAACAAAGCCTATATGTAATATATTGCTTGTTGTTGTTGAAATTTTTTCCTCCTGTGCGGCCGTTTATTAAATCTGAGACTTGGCCAGTCGTCGGCTTCAGCCCCCACATAGGTAGTACGGGGGTCTTCGGGTTGGAACCTAAACACACTTGACCCAAGAGTTTGGTCCTTGAAGGAGGTGTTTAGCGCAGCGAACCAGGCAATCGGACTATGTGGCTTTAACACCCTCACTTAGCCATAGGAGTTTGACAATAGGAGTGTAGGCCTAGCCCCTAGTTAGTATTTGTTTATCCAGACAAGGGTGCTATGGACACCTGATCGGGTAAAGGCCGATCCATCACATAATGCGGAAAAAATCGCAAGAGATTTATGTTTAGCCTCCGAATAGCTGACCAGCTCTCGCCGCATCATGAAGGTTAGTTTTCGGCTTTCTCTACTGAGGTGTTTATCCGGATGAATCAGAAACACAATCGCAGTAGTTCTCCCTTTACTACCCTAGCCGATAAGACGGAACATAAGGTAGCAAGCACAGGAGCCGGGCAACCCAACTATTGACCAAAGACATGATTCAGAGCCGATGCATATAATGCTATATTCGGGGCGCCAAACTATACTGTAAAAAGTGTTCAGGCTTGTTGCAAACTAATGGAGCGTAATTGAGCCCCTGGCGATTTAAGTCAAACCAAGGTGAACGAGTGGAATCGACAATAAGAGTGAATTATAATGAAGGAGTAAGCCAGTGCCACGTATGTTGGGCCGAAGACTATTTCCATTACAGTCTGATTGATACGTCAAAGCGTATTTGTACAAATAATGCGATAAGCAACAAGGCTATTTAACATGCCGAGGCCAAGGGGAAGCTGTGCGCGGGTCTTGAAAACAGGCAAAGTGATCATCAAAAAGATCATCTAGGTATGCCGCCATGCGTCTATGCTGCTTGCCGCCTTGGTATGTTCATCCTTCGAAAGGATCAATGATCAGGTTGTCGCGAGGGACCTGTGGGAAAGAAACCTGAAAAGGATAGAAAGAAAAGGGAAAGCATGAGTGCCCGGATGAGGTCGAGCCGTATTGTGGACCGTGATCAAGTAATGCCTCCGTCTTTGCACATGGTATTTCTAATGCGTAGTTATGTACGCGCGGGACGTACGCTGCAATTTGGTCGGGACTGAGACGGAGGCTGAATTGCTAGTCGAACTCCTGATGAGCTGAACTGTCATGCTGCGGAGTAGTCCGGACTCGTTTAATAGTGTCTGGGGGCTTGGCCGCCGAATTGATGTTCTGCTTGATAAGGACGCCCTGTACTTCCGCTGCCAGGGCCGCGGTGTGCTCCTTGGTACGAAGGGAGCGTTCCATGTTTTCGTTGATTGTTATGGCACCACGTGGTCCGGGCATCTTAAGTTTGAGATAGGCATAGTGCGGCACCGCATTGAAGCAAGCAAATGCGGTTCGTACGAGCAGTGCGTGATAACCACTGCGGAAGGGGACGATGTCGAAGATCAGGTCTCTGCTTCGGAAGTTGTCCGGCGATCCGAAGACGACTTCCAATGTGATTGAGCCCGTGCAATGGGCCTCTACACCTGGTATTACTCCCTTAAAGGTAGTTCTTGTGGGACTGATCCTTGACGGATTGATGCCCATCTTGCAGACTCTATCCTGATAGAGCAGGTTAAGTGCTGCCACCGTCCATGAGGACTCGCGTGAGGTGGAATCTATCAATGATTGGGTCGAGTACCAGTGCGGCTGAGCTGCCATGACGGATACTGGTCGGATGGTCCCTACGATCGAAAGTGATCGGGCAGGATGACCATGGATTAAATTTTGGGGCAATTGGCTCGATCGCATAGACGTCCGTAAGTGTGCGTTTGCGCTCCCTTTTGGGGATATGAGTAACGTATATCATGTTCACCGTTTTGACTTGGGGAGGAAATTTCTTCTGTCCCCCTGTGTTCGGTGGACGGGGCTCCTCGCCGTCGTCCTCACTTGGCGGCCCCTTCTCCTTATTCTCGGTATTTAACTTACCGACTTGTTTAAAGACCCAACAACTTCTGTTGGTATGATTGGCGGGTTTATCGGGGGTGCCGTGGATCTGACATGGTCGATCGAGGATTCGGTCCAAGCTGGATGAGCCCGGATTACTTCTTTTAAATGGCGATCTGGTTCTTTTTAGTTAGGAACCTAGTCCAGAATTTTCTGGCTGGCTCGCCGGGCTATTGAACGATGTGACTCAAATCATCGGCATCCGGAGGTTGGACGTATGTACCCCGGAAGTTGTCGCGGAAGGCGTCTTACAAGTCCTCCCAGCTGCCAATGGAGTTTTCTGGTAGGCTGTTTAACCAGTGCCGAGCTGGTCCCTTGAGCTTCAGTGGGAGGTATTTGATGGCATGAAGATCATCACTACGGGCCATATGAATATGGCGGAGGAAGTCCTCGATCCATACTGCGGGATCTGTTGTTCCATCATAAGATTCTATATTCACAGGTTTAAACCCTTTAGGGAATTCATGTTCCATTACTTCGTCAGTGAAGCAGAGGGGGTGTGCGGCGCCTCTATATCGGGCCACGTCGCGACGCAGTTCAAATGGAGTCCGTCTGCGGTTTTCGGCCCGGACGTGGTGATGCTTGTCGCGCCCGGCTAGGTAGTTGTCCTCGCGCGTCGGGGCACGCCCCCGCGATCCGTAGATCGATCTGGTCTGACCTGATCGATTCTCCAAGTCCTATCGTAGGTCGTACGTATATCCTTGAGCTGTTGTGTCTGCTTTTACTGCGAGGTAGTATGGGCTGGTGTTCGGCTTGATTTGTCGTTTTGTCACGGCCACGTGGTGGCCGATCGGCCGCGTTATGTGCTGATGATACGGGCTCCAGCGCCTCGTCGTTGAATTGAGGTAGCAGCTTACACTTTGGGTAACTCTTGGTTGGGCGCCTGAGGCCGTATTCCTCGGCTGCCAGGGCATTAGTCCACCTGTCATTGAGCAGATCTTGGTCAGCTTGAAGCTGCTGCTGTTTCTTTTTTAGGCTCCTTGAAGTGGCTATTAGCCGGCGCTTAAAGCGCTCCTGCTCAAGGGGTTCCTCATGCACAATAAAGTCTTCGTCGCCTAGGCTCGCCTCCTCCTCGGAGAGTTGAAGATAGTTACTATCCTCCGAGTCTTTGTTTTCCACCTGTTCATCAGGGCCAATTTTCCCGTCTTCCCAATCGTCCTGTTCGGAGGTTGGCTTGATGGGGTCTTCTTGGTCTTCGGCGTCATCCGGAGTATTGTTATCTCCGGTGCCGGTATTGCTGTCTCTTCCATGGCGTGATTTAGAGCGGCGCTGCTGACGTTGGCGCTTTGGTTGTTTCTCAGGAGGTTTATCCTCAACAGGATCTTTCTCGTTGTCGATGTTACCCTCTTTGGGTGTATCCAGCATGTACACGTAATATGAAGAGGTGGCCGTCCAGCATCCGGTAAACGGCGGGTCTTCGGCCTGCTCTTCTCCGGCATCGTCGTTCATACCGTCGATGTCTTCAGAGCCGTAATCGAGCATGTCTGTTAAGTCTTCGACAATGGCTATGAAGTGGGTGGTGGGTGGGACGTAAAGTTCCCCGCACTCAGCCCTAGTCCTGGCTGGGTGTAGTTCGGATGTTGCCCCTCTGTAATAACGAGGGACCGCATTAAGTCTAGAGCCTCTCTTAAAGGCGAGGTTTGGCCAGGGGAGAAGAGTCCGTGGAGTACAGCGGGAAGAAAACTCCTCGGCCGAACTCACACGATGTTGACTCCGAGGGTTCGGAGCTAGTGTTCGGAGAAGAGTCCGGCTTCATGATGATCGCCGGTGGCGCTGCTTCCTCCGGCTCTCCCGTACTAGGCTCAATAGCCGCAGAGAGTCCGGCGGGCCCCAAAATCCCGTCTTCGGACCCGGTGATGAGCTCCGGCTCTAAGGCCAGAGCAGAGGTTGGGGTCGCGAACCCTTGGAAGATCAAGTCTCCTCGGATATCGGCGACATAATCCAGATTTCCAAAACTAATCTGGTGACTTGGGGCGTAGTTGTCGATCTTCTCTAGATGGCCACGCGAGTTGGCCCGCAGTACGAAGCCGCCGAACACAAAGATCTGGCCGGGGAGAAAGATCTCCCTCAGGGCAGCATTGTTGTAGATGATAGACGGAGCCATCGAACCTTTTGGCGACGACACAGCAGAACTCTCAATGAAAGCACCAATGTCGGTGTCAAAACCGGCGGATCTCGGGTAGGGGGTCCCGAACTGTGCGTCTGAGGATTGAAGGTAACAGGAGACGGGGACATGATGTTTACCCAGGTTCGGGCCCTCTCTATGGAGGTAATACCCTACTTCCTGCTTGATTATCTTGGATGAATATGGGGTTACAAGACTTGATCTACCACGAGATTGTAATGGCTAAACCCTAGATGTCTAGCCTGTATGGTTATGATTCTGATTGCCTCTACGGACTACACCCTCCGGTTTATATAGACAACGGAGGGACCTAGGGTTATACAGAGTCGGTTTATAGAGGAAGGAATCTTCATATCCGAACACCAAGCTTGCCTTCCATGCCAAGGAGAGTCCCATATGGACACGGGAAGAAGTCTTCTGTCTTATATCTTCATGGCCCATTAGTCCGGTCCATGTCACATAGCTCGGACGCCCGAGGACCCCTTAGTCCAGGACTGCCTCAATAGGTGCCTTGGAAGTTGTCTCCAAAGGCATCCTCCAAATCTTCCCAGCTAGCAATAGAGTTTTCTGGGAGGCTATTTAACCAATGCCGTGCTGGTCCCTTGAGCTTCAGGGGGAGGTACTTGATGGCGTGGTGAACATCACCGCGAGCCATGTGGATATGGAGAAGAAAATCTTCGATCCATACTGCGGTATCTGTCGTTCCATCGTATGATTCAATGTTTACGGGTTTGAACCCTTCTGGGAACTGGTGCCCCATTACCTCATCGGTGAAGCATAAGAGGTGTGCGGCGCCTCTGTATCGGGCGACATCACGAAGGAGTTCTGATGACGTCTGTATGCGGTTTTCGGCCCGGATGAGGTTGTGCTTATTGCGCCAGGCCTGATGGCCGTCCTCTCTCATTGTGGCGCGCCCGCTTGATCCATAGATTGATCTGGTCTGACCGGCTCTATTGTCCAGGTCCTGCCATAGGTCGTAGGTATATCCTGGAGCCCATGTCTCTCTGCCTCTAAGGCGAGGTGGTGCGGGCTGGTGTTCGGCCTGGGTAGCCGCTCTGTCCCGTTCGCACGGTGGCCGGTCTGGTTCATCAGCGCGGTCGTGTCTTGATGGTATTGGCTCAAGGGCCTTGTCGTCGAATTGTGGTAGTAACTGACCCTTCGGATAACTTCTTGGTGGGCGTTGAAGACCATACTCTTCGGCAACTAGGACCTGTGTCCATCTGTCGTTGAGTGTATCCTGTTCGGCTTGGAGCTGTTGTTGCTTCTTTTTTAGGCTTCTCGCCGTGGCAATTAGCTGGCGCTTAAAGGGATCCTGCTCAAGTGGCTCCTCTAGCACGATGAAATCTTCGTCACCGAGGCTTACGTCATCCTCGGAGGGTGGTAAATAGTTGTTGTCCTCCGAGTCCTCGTTTCCGATCGGATCGTCAGGGTTAACTTGCCCATCCTCCCAATCATCATGTTCGGATGTTGGTTCGATGGGGGCTTCGAGGTCTTTGGCATTATCCGTAGTGTTATTGTCCCCGGTGCCGGTATTACTGTCTTTTTTGTGACACGATTTTGAACGGCGCCGCTGACGTCGACGCTTTGATGGTGCCTCGACAGGATCGTCTTCGACCGGATCCTTCTTGCCGTCGTCGTCATCTTCTTTGGGTGTGTCCACCATATACACGTCATATGAGAAGGTGGCCGTCCAACGTCCGGTAAACGGCGGGTCTTGGCCTTGTTCATCTCCAGCATCGACATTCATACCATCGATGTCTTCGGAGGCGTAGTCCAGCATGTCGGTTAAGTCCTCGACAGTGGCTATGAAGTGGGTGGTGGGTGGGACGTAAAATTCCCCGCTCTCAGCCCCTAGTCCGGGTTGGGCGTAGTTCGGCAGTGATTCCTCTGTAATGGCGAGGGATTGATGACCCACAAGTATAGGGGATCTATCGTAGTCCTTTCGGTAAGTAAGAGTGTCGAACCCAACGAGGAGCAGAAGGAAATGACAAGTGGTTTTCAATAAGGTATTCTCTGCAAGCACTGAAATTACCGGTAACAGATAGTTGTGTGATAAGGTAATTTGTAACGAGTAACAAGTAACAAATGTAAACAAGGTGCAGCAAGGTGGCCCAATCCTTTTTGTAGCAAAGGACAAGCCTGGAAAAACTCTTATATAAAGGAAAGCGCTCCCGAGGACACATGGGAATTATTGTCAAGCTAGTTTTCATCATGCTCATATGATTCACGTTCGTTACTTTGATAATTTGATATGTGGGTGGACCGGTGCTTGGGTACTGCCCTTCCTTGGACAAGCATCCACTTATGATTAACTCCTCTCGCAAGCATCCGCAACTACGAAAGAAGTATTAAGGTAAACCTAACCATAGCATGAAACATATGGATCCAAATCAGCCCCTTACGAAGCGACGCATAAAGTAGGGTTTAAGCTTCTGTCACTCTAGCAACCCATCATCTACTTATTACTTCCCAATGCCTTCCCCTAGGCGCAAGCAATGGTGAAGTGTCATGTAGTCGAAGTTCACATAACACCACTAGAGGAAAGACAACATACATCTCATCAAAATATCGAACGAATACCAAATTCACATGACTACTTATAGCAAGACTTCTCACATGTCCTCAGGAACAAACGTAACTACTAACAAATCATATTAATGTTCATAATCAGAGGGGTATTAATATGCATAAAGGATCTGAACATATGATCTTCCACCGAATAAACCAACTAGCATCAACTACAAGGAGTAATCAACACTACTAGCAACCCACAGGTACCAATCTGAGGTTTTGAGACAAATATTGGATACAAGAGATGAACTAGGGTTTGAGAGGAGATGGTGCTGGTGAAGATGTTGATGGAGATTGAACCCCTCCCGATGAGAGGATCGATGGTGACGATTTACCCCTCCCGGAGGGAAGTTTCTCCGGCAGAACAGCTCCGCCGGAGCCCTAGATTGGTTCCGCCAGGTTCCGCCTCGAGATGGCGGCGCTTCGTCCCGAAAGCTTCCTTCTAATTTTTTCCAGGGCGAAAGACTTCATATAGCAAAATATGGACACCGGAGGCCTGCCAGGGGGCCCACGAGGTAGGGGGCGCGCCCCCATCCTCGTGGATAGGGCGTGGCCCCCCTCTGGTGCTTTCTTCGCCCAATATTTTTAATATATTCCAAGGCTGACTTCCGTGGAGTTTCAGGACTTTTGGAGTTGTACAGAATAGGTCTCTAATATTTGCTCCTTTTCCAGCCCAGAATTCCAGCTGCCGGCATTCTCCCTCTTCGTGTAAACCTTGTAAAATAAGAGAGAATAAGCATAAGTATTGTGACATAATGTGTAATAATAGCCCATAATGCAATAAATATCTATATAAAAGCATGATGGAAAATGGACGTATCAACTCCCCCAAACATAGACCTCGCTTGTCCTCAAGAGGAAGCCGGTAACGAAAAATATGTCCACATGTTTAAAGATAGAGTTGTCGATAAAACAAAATACGGACATGAGGGCATCTTGATGATTCTTATAACAGCAACATATATATATATATATGTATGTATGTATGTATGTATATTGGCATACAATTTCTTATGCTAAAGTAACAATCTATTCACAATGTCAAGTATGAATCAGAAACTTCATTGAAAACTAACAAACTATAATCTCAGTCATTGAAGCAATTGCAATTTATCATAACATCAGAAAGAGTCAATATAAGAGCTTTTCAGCAAGTCCACATACTCAACTATTATTTAGTCTTTCACAATTGCTAAGACTCACGCAATACTTGTGGGTATGGAGTTTTAATCGGACACAGAGAAAGATAGGGGCTTATAGTGTTTCCTCCCAACCTTTTACCTCAAGGGTAATGTCAACAATAATAGTTTATGATAACTTACATACAATTGGATATATATATCAGGATCTTTCCAACACAATGTGCTTGCCAAAGGATAAAGTGTAAAAAGGAAAGGTGAAGATCACTGCGACTCTTGCATAAGACATAAAGCAAAAATAAAAGATAGGCCCTTCGCAGAGGGAAGTAGAGGTTGTCATGTGCTTTTATGGTTGGATGCACGAAATCTTAATGCAAAAGAACGTCACTTTATATTGCCACTTGTGATAGGGACCTTTATTATGCAGTCCGTCGCTTTTATTTCTTCCATATCACAAGATCGTATAAAGCTTATTTTCTCCACACTAATAGATCATACATATTTAGAGAGCAATTTTTATTGCATGCAACAATGACAACTTACTTGAAGGATCTTACTCAATCCATAGGTAGATATGATGGACTCTCATGGCAAAACTGGGTTTAAGGATATTCGAAAGCACAAGTGGTATCTCTACTTGGTGCAAAGAATATGGCTAGCATGAGGGGGAAAGGCAAGCTCAACATGTCGGATGATCCATGACAATATACTTTATTTCGGATATAAGAAAACATAACACATTACGTTTTCTTCCTTGTCCAACATCAACTTTTTATCATGTCATATTTTAAGGAGCGCTCACAATCATAAAAGATGTCCAAGATAGTATATTTATATGTGAAAACCTCTCTTTCTTTATTACTTCCTATTAATTGCAACGATGACCAAAACTATGTTTGTCAACTCTCAACAACTTTTATTCATCATACTCTTTTATATGTGAAGTCATTACTCTCCATAAGATCAATATGATCTCTTTATTTCTTTTTATTCTTTCCTTTATTCCCTCAAGATCATAGCAAGATAGCAAAGCCCTCGACTCAAAACTAATCTTTATTATATATAGCTCACGGACTCGATTAGATAGAAGGATCATAGCAAGATAGCAAAGCCCTCAACTCAAAACTAATCTTTATTATATATAGCTCACGCCCTCGACTCAAAACTCAAAACTAGATCATACTAAAACTTTATTCTACTAGATCAAGATATTACCAAAAGGATCGAACTAAGAAAAACGGTAAAGATAGAAGTGTGATGGTGATACGATACCGGGGCACCTCCCCCAAGCTTGGCAGTTGCCAAGGGGAGTGCCCATACCCATGTGTTTATGTCTCTTTCTTCGGAGCTGGTGATGTGATATTCTTGGCGATGATGCCCCTCAGGATACGATTCTCTTCCTCGAGCTTATTGACTTGCTTCTTGAGGTCCATTATTTCCTTACGGAGGTTTCCCGTGACGGCTAAAGCTCCTTTCACCCATGGATGCTGCATAGCTGCGGGAGAACAAGTAACACTCTTTTTCATATTTTCATAAGAAAGAAGTCTAACATTGGAAGGGATGACCGAGTTTGGAATAGCTGAGCTCTGTAGTTCCCCCATCGTGAATCCGGCTCGGAAACGAGAAGTAACTTCTTGATCCTCTTCCATGGCATCTATCCTTTTAAAGTCGGCCTCCATCTCTTCCTCCGTTGATGGACCAAAGTGGTCAGCATCACTGTTTGCTCCTGGTCCCGATGTCGGGTGAGACAACCGACTCTCCCCGACTGACTCTTGAGAAGACATCTTGCTCTAATATGCGGTAGAAACAACTCAAAATGAAAAACTGAGGATATTTGCGTGGTACGATGGTCAAAACCTTCGGGAGATTATATAATGAATTTTTACCGACCAAAAGAAGTATCTGATGGGCGCAACAATGGTTGTATTATTTTTCCAGTGCAAAACACAACAGGTTTACTTGGTGCTGCTCCACATACTGAACAGAAGACACAGTCGGCCGTATATTTTGATGCAAATATATCAGGGACTTCAAGATATAATCTTCAGCATGTGTTGTAAGTTGGTTCTTTTTTGCTTTGAGGTTCCACCGATTGAACCGAAGAAGAACCTGGTGACACCCAACTTCCGTACTCCTCCAGGATGAACAAGGCTTTTCTCGTTTGGTGATCCAGACGGTTAATAGAAGTCCAAACCGTGCAAAAGTCCTTCCCTTTTATTTTAAAATATAATAAGGCTTATGTGATCAACGTGGCCGGATTTATTAATTAGTTTCTTTAATTAAAAGAGTACTACTTAGGATAGAGGTTCACGGACAAGTTTTTTACTAGCATCTAGTTTTGTTAGTTTGGGTCAGGTCGGTTAGAGTGTTGGACGCCATTATGGCTGGTGGGTCACCTATATAAACGGCAGCGTTGATCTTGTATCATGTAGTTTTTTTAGATTGGTTTTTATCAGACGTGAAGAAAATACAAAAAAGCTACCATGTTTGGGTGGCACAAAATCCTTTGATTTCCTGCGTCGCCGCGAGAGCACGACGGGAGTTGCTAGCGAGATTGATTCTCATCTATCTTGTGCTGACTTTGGTTTCTTGCATCTCGTTTGATCCATAGTATTTGTTCGTCTTCATCTTCATCATCTGTTTTCTTGTGTTTTCGTTTGCCAAGTACCTTGAAAGATCGGACCGACGAACGACTCGCCATCTAGTCGAGTCTACATCAGTATCGTGCAAGAAAACGGAGTCCGGAGGGCACACAAGGTGCCCACGAGGCAGGGGGCGCGCCCAGGGGGTAGGGTGCGCCCTCCACCCTGGTGGATGCCTCGTGTCCTTTTCGGACTACTGTTTATTTTCGTATTTTCTTAAATATTCCAAAACAGAGAAAAATTGCCATTAGAGCTGTTTTGGAGTCGGTTTACTTACCGCACCACATACCTATTCCTTTTCGGAGTCTGAAACATTCTAGAAAATGTCCCTTATATATTCCTCCGGGGTTATGGTCTCAATAACATTAGTTTCAACATTTATGGGATTACCTGAGATATAATGTTTGATTCTTTGATCGCTCACCACCTTCGGATTTGTGCCTTCAAAGTTGTTGATTTTTATGGCACCGGAAGAATAGACCTCCTCGATAAAGTAAGGACCTTCCCATTTAGATAGGAGTTTTCCTGCAAAAAAATCTTAAATGGGAGTTCTATAGAAAAACATAATCACCTACATTAAACTCACGCTTTTGTATCCTTTTGTCATGCCATCTTTTAACTTTTTCTTTAAACAGTTTGGCATCTCATAGGCTTGGGTTCTCCACTCATCAAGTGAGCTAATGTCAAATAGTCTCTTCTCACCGGCAAGTTTGAAAGCATAATTGAGCTCTTTAATGGCCCAATATGCCTTATGTTCTAGTTCAAGAGGTAAGTGACATGCTTTTCCATAAACCATTTTATACCGAGACATACCCATAGGATTTTTATATGCTGTTCTATAGGCCCATAATGCATCATCAAGTTTCTTGGACCAATTCTTTCTAGATCTATTAACAGTATTTTGCAAAATTAATTTAATCTCTCTATTACTTAGTTCTACTTGATCACTAGACTGTGGGTGGTATGGAGATGCAATTATATGATTAACGTTATACTTAGCAAGCATTTTACAAAAAGCACCATGAATAAAATGTGAACCACCATCAGTCATTAAGTATCTACGGACTCCAAACCTCAGAAAAATAACTTCTTTAAGCATCTTAATAGAGGTGTTATGATCAATACTACTAGTTGGAATAGCTTCTACCCACTTAGTAACATAATCAACAGCAACTAAAATATGTGTATACCCATTAGATGAAGGAAACGGTCCCATATAATCAAAGCCCCAAACATCAAATGGTTCGATAACAAGTGAATAGTTCATAGGCATTTCTTGACGTCTACTAATATTACCAATTGTTTGACATTCATCGCAAGACAAGACAAACTAACAGGCATCTTTGAAAAGAGTAGGCCAATAAAAACCGGATTGCAATACCTTATGTGCAGTTCTATCTCCAGCATGGTGTCCTCCATAAGCCTCGGAGTGAAACTTGCGTAGGATCTGTTTCTGTTCATGCTCAGGTACACAACGTCTAATAACACCATCTACTCCTTCTTTATAAAGGTGTGGGTTATCCCGGAAGTAATGTCTTAAATCACAGAAAAACTTTTTCTTTCGCTGGTATGTGAAACTAGGTGGTATAAATTTAGCAACAATGTAATTAGCATAATCAGCATACCATGGAGAAGTACGAGAAGCACTTATGACAGCTAATTGTTCATCAGGAAAGCTATCATCAATAGGTAGTGGATCATCAAGAACATTCTCTAACCTAGATAAGTTGTCTGCAACGGGGTTCTCAGCTCCCTTTCTATCTATAATATGCAAATCAAATTCTTGTAGTAGGAGGACCCATCTAATAAGTCTAGGGTTAGCATCTTTCTTTTCCATAAGATATTTAATAGCAGCATGATCAGTGTGAGCAGTTACTTTAGAATCAACAATATAAGGTCTGAACTTATCACAAGCAAATACAACAACTAAAAATTCTTTTTCAGTAGTAGCATAGTTTCTCTGGGCACTGTCTAGAGTTTTACTAGCATATTGAATAACATTTAATTTCTTATCAACTCTTTGTCCTAGAACAGCACCTACAGCATAATCACTAGCATCACACATAATTTCAAAGGGTAAATTCCAATCAGGAGGCTGAACAATAGGTGCAGAAATGAAGGATTTCTTAAGTATTTCAAATGCTTCTACACAATCATCATCACAGTCAAAAGGAACATATTTTTGTAAGAGATTAGTCAGAGGCCTAGAAATTTTTGAGAAGTCTTTAATGAACCTCCTATAAAAACCGGCATGACCAAGGAAACTTCTTATACCTTTAATGTCCTTAGGACACGACATCTTTTCAATAGCATCAACTTTGGCTTTATCAACTTCAATACCTCTTTCAGAAATTTTATGCCCCAAGACAATACCTTCATTAACCATAAAGTGGCACTTTTCCCAATTCAAGACAAGATTAGTTTCTTCACATCTCTGCAAAACTCGATCAAAATTGCTTAAGCAATCATCAAAAGAAGTTCCATATATGGAGAAATCATCCATGAAAACCTCAACAATCTTTTCACAAAAGTCAGAGAATATAGCAGTCATACATCTTTGAAAGGTAGCAGGTGCATTGCATAAACCAAAAGGCATACGTCTATAAGCAAAGGTACTGAAAGGGCAAGTAAAAGTGGTCTTTTCTTGATCCTCTTTTGACACAGGTATTTGAGAGAAACCAGAATAACCGTCTAGAAAGCAGAAATGTGTATGTTTGGATAATCTTTCTAGCATTTGATCAATAAAAGGTAAAGGGTAATGATCCTTTTTAGTAGCTTTATTTAGTTTGCGGAAATCAATTACCATTCTATAACATGTAACAATTCTTTGTTGAATGAATTCATCTTTATCATTAGGAACAACAGTAATACCTCCCTTCTTAGGGACACAATGGACATGACTTACCCACTGACTATCAGAAATGGGATAAATTATACCTGCCTCCAGAAGCTTTAGTATTTCATTTCTTACCACTTCTTTCATCTTAGGATTTAACCGTCGTTGGTGATCAACAACCGGTTTAGCGTCTTTATCCAATTTTATTTTGTGCTGGCATCGAGTGGGACTAATGCCCTTAGATCATCCAGAGTATATCCAATAGCAGCACGGTGCTTCTTTAGAGTTTATAATAATTTATCTTCTTCTTGCTCTGAAAGGTTAGCACTAATAATAACTGGATATATCTTCTTGTCGTCAAGATAAGCATATTTAAGAGTATCAGGTAATGGTTTAAGCTCAAACACGGGATCACCCTTGGGTGGAGGAGGATCCCCTAGAATTTCAACAGGCAAGTTGTGTTTCAAGGTCCCTGTTTAAATAATACTTCATCTATTTCCCTTCTTTATTCATAAACATATCATTTTCATGGTCTAGCAAATATTGTTCTAAAGGATCATTAGGAGGCACGGCAATAGAAGCAAGACCAATAATTTCATCTTTACTAGGCAATTCTTTATCATGGGGTTGTCTATGAAATTTAGCCAAATTAAAATCATGAGACATATCCCCTAAACCAACAAAAACAATATCCTTTTTGTAGTCTATCTTAGCATTAACAGTATTCAAGAAGGGTCTACCAAATATAATGGGACAAAAGTTATCTTTTGGGGAAGCAAGAGCAAGAAAATTAGTAGGATATTTAATTTTCCCACACAAGACTTCAACATCTCTAACAATCCCGACCGGTGAGATAGTATCTCTATTGGCAAGCTTAATAGTGACATCAATATCTTCTATCTTAGCAGGTGCAATATCATGCATAATTTCTTTATATGGTATAAGGTATTGCACTGACACTAGCACCCATATCACATAAGCCATGATAACAGTGATCTCCTATTTTAACCGAAACAACAGGCATGCCAACAACAGGTCTATGTTTATCTTTAGTATCAGGTTTAGCAATTCTAGCAGCTTCATCACAGAAGTAAATAACGCGCCCATCAATATTATCAACCAAGAGATCTTTAACCATAGCAATACTAGGTTCAACTTTAATTTGCTCAGAGGGTTTAGGTGTTCTAATATTACTTTTGTTGACCACAGTTGAAGCTTTAGCATGATCCTTTATTCTAACAGGGAAAGGTGGTTTCTCAGTATAAGCGGTAGGAACAATAGGATCAACATTATAAGTGATAGTCTTTTCTTCAACTTTAATAGGTTCAACTACTTTTACTTCAATGGGAGGATGATATTTAAACCACTTCTCCTTAGGGAGATCAACATGAGTGGCAAAGGATTCACAGAAAGAAGCTACTATCTCAGAGCCAAGTCCATATTTAGTGCTAAATTCATGAAAAACATCGGTATCCATAAAAGATTTAACACAATCAAACTTAGGTGTTATACCTGACTCCTTACCTTCGTTGAGTTCCCAGTTTTCAGAGTTGCGTTTAATTCTGTCCTATAAATCCCATCTGAATTCAATAGTCTTCATCATAAAAGAACCAGTACAAGAAGTATCGAGCATGGAGCAATTATTGAGAGAAAGCCGAGCATAAATTTTTTGAATAATAATTTATCTTGAGAGCTCATGATTGGGGCATGAATTTAACATTGACTTATGAAAGTGCGTTATATCAACTAGAGGGGGGTGAATAGGCGATTTTTATGAATTCTTCACTGAGGAATTTCAGAGTGAGGAAATTCCTAAGCAAAGAACTACTTGCAGCGGAATAAGTACTCAGATGCAAACATAACATAACATAAGCACGGTCATCATGATGAAATGAAAACAAGCACAGAGTACAGAAAGCGTAAACAGAGGATACACAGGATGAAGACAAACATACTGAAGAAATTGAACTGAGGAAATTGAGAAAGTCTTCAGTCAAAGTCTTCAAACAGATATGAACAAGCACACAACACAGTAATGAGGAAATGAAAGAGTTGAGGAAATAGAACCAGTAGGCTTGGTGAAGACAGTGATTTGATAGACCAATTCCAACTGCTGTGACAGTTGTACGTCTGGTTGGAGCGGCTAGGTATATAAACCTGAGGACACACAGTCCTCACCGTATTCTCCTTGAGCTAAGTTCACACAAACCTCGCCCAATCACTCGTGGTAAGTCTTCAGGTGACTTCCAAACCTTCACAAACTCGGTCACTCTGCGATCCACAATTTCCTCTAGGATGCTCTAGACCATGACGCCTAACTGTCTGGAAGATGCACAGTCTTCAAAGGTAACAAGCGTCGGATCCACGCAGGATCAATCTCTTCAGTGATGCTCAATCACTTTGGGTTGTAGGTGTTTGGGTTTTGGTTTTCCTCACTTGATGATTTTCGCTCGAAGTCCTCGGAGGATGGGATGCTCTCAAATGACAAGTGTCAGTTTCTCTCGGAGCAGCCAACCAGCTAGTGGTTGTAGGGGGCGGCTATTTATAGCCTAGGGAGTAGCCCGACATGATAAGACATAAGTGCCCTTCAATGATATGACCGTTAGGTGGGTAGATATTTTGGGATAGCTGGCGCGTAGCACAACAACAGACGGAAATTTGAGGCTCAAATTCCTCAGGGCTATCATGTTCCTCACTTGTAGGCAATCCACACTGGCGAATTCCTAACTTCTCAGTCAGAACAAATTCCTCAGAGACCAAAAGAACTTCATCTCTGTCACTGAAGAAATTGACTGAGTTGCATGAGATTTCCAATGGCTTCACTCGAAAGGATTGGTAGGTGTAGGATTTTGAGTTGAGCATCACTTGGAAATTTTTCCTTAGTATTTCCTCGACCCGCTTTAACATTACGATGTTTCCTATGACTCAAGAAAGAGAAAATGAAACTACAAAAACAAAAGTCTTGACGCTTCATGTTCCTCGTATGAATACCAAGTCTTCATGGTCACACCAATTTCTTCACTTAAAGTCTTCAGAAATCCAAAGTCTTCAATCGAAGACATTCATTTTTAGGGGTCGACTTTCTCTGTAAATATCAAACTCCTCATAGACTTATAGACCTGTGTACACTCACAAACGCATCAGTCCCTTAACCTATAAGTCTTCAATACACCAAAATCACTAAGGGGCACTAGATGCACTTACAATCTCCCCCTTTTTGGTGATTGATGACAATATAGGTTAAGTTTTCAACGGGGATAAAACATATGAAGTGTAAATACAGATGTTGAGGAATCTGATTGCAAGATATAGAGGAACTGCCCCTGAAGATGTGCATAGTGAGGAATTTGCTTTTGAAGCAATGCACACTTGAAGAGTAGAATCATGGAGATCTCCCCCTATATCTTGTAATTCATACACGCATTTAACATATGATATGAAGAATTTGGAATGCAGGATGAAATATGGTGACTGATGTGATTCAGCATGCGTGCATTAACATATATGAGGAAATAGCATGAAGAAGAACATAGCAAAAGTATCAGACCACCATCGGGTTTAAGTTGACAACTCGATCCAACAAATTCTTCAAAAGAGCGAGAGTTGTAACTTTTCAAAAAAACACCCATGAATAGACCCGCTTGAAGACTAACTCAAATTTCTCCCCCTTTCTCATCGAATGACCAAAAGGGTGGAAAAATGAGGACTAACGCCCCTGAAGAAAATCATGTCGATGGAGGAGCGCCAGCGTTGTTGGGGTCGGTTGTTGTAGTAGGGCCTACCGCAGTGTCGTCCAAATCTTCATGCCCGTCCGTGTCGCGCGATGAATAATATGAGCTAGCCACCAAGGAGGGGACTTTGACTTTCTTGAATTTCTTCGCTGGAGGCTGAGACCAGTCAAAGTCCTGCTTGAGACCCATTTTCTTCAGATCTTCTTCACCATACAGATGAGATAGAATAGCCCAGGTGCGACCGAAGACTTCATGGAGGTAGTAGTGGTTCTTCACTGCATTGTGTGTAGCAGTCATGTTGTGAAGAATTGAACCAAACTGACGCTTAACCCATTTGTGGTTGCGATCGACCTTCTGGTGAAGACTGAGGAGAAGTTCACGATCAGTCATCACCCTTGGAGCTGTCCCTTGAGGATTTTTCTTTAAGCATTGGAGGTAGAGTCATCATTGGTGGAGTAGGATGTAGCTTTGCGAAACTGACCATCCAATGGACGAATGCCTTCATCAATAACAGCAGTGGCCTTGCCCTTTTCATCAGCTGAGGAAAATGTCCGTTTGAGGACTTCAATGGGGGGCAAGTAGCTGAGATGATTTTGAAAGTCAGCCTTGTAGTTGAGTGAAGACCTTGTTCTGAGGAATCTCATAATCCAGGGAGCATAAGGCTTCAACTCAAATGGAGATAATGCAACATTTGCCAGAGTCCTCATGAAGAAATCATGGTAGTTGACAGGAATGCCATGCATGATATTGAATAGCAGATTCTTCATGATGCCAACGACTTCTTCATCATTCGAGTCGTGGCCTTTGATTGGACTCAATGTCTTCGATAGAATGTGATAGACAATCCGAGGCACATACAATAAGTCCTTCACGAGGAATTTTGTCCTTGGGGCTTGATCGGGCTTCAGTGGCTTCATCAACACTTGCATGTAGTGATCTGTAAGCTCAGGTTCATGATATATACAACAAGCACCTTCAAGGGGAGGACTGACAGGCAGGGCATGAAGCAATTTAGAGGCCGGTGCTTTGAAGTGAGTATTTTCAATCATCCAGTCCAATACCCAAGAGTTCACATCTTCAGCATTTCCTGTGATGTGCAGCGTTGCATAGAATTGAAGAATGAGTTCTTCATTCCAATCACATATATCAGTGCAAAAGTTGAGCAGTCCAGCATCATGAAGAACACTGAGGACTGGGGCAAAGGAAGGCAGTGATTCCATGTCCACGTGAGGAATATGCTCATGGTCAAAGACTTTGTCCTTGTTGAAAAGCAGTGAAGAATAGAAGTTGGCTTGGCTGGCGGTCCAGAGACGATTCCTTCTAAGACGAGCAGAGTCATATGGGTTGTAATCCGTGAAGAATACATGCTCATGAAAGAAGTCACCAGCCTTGAATTTTTGCTTCTTTGAGAAAGGATCCTTTGGCTTGGGCTGGGGAGTGTCTGTCAATTGCATCAGAACCTCAGGAATCGCAATCTCAGGATCCACAGGCTGAGGAATTTCAGTTCCTTCGTCAGTGGCAGCCTGGGTCTTTAATTCTTCAGCAGCAATTTCATCAGCACTAGTGGCTGGAATTTCTTCATGAATAGACGGAGTGGTGCGAGGTTCTTCAGAGCCCATTTGAACTTCAGTATGCATTGGGGACTGAGGAATTTGTTGAAGTGGCATGAACAAAGGAGAGTTGGGGTGCTGACTATCCCAAAAGTGGTGTGGTGCTTCCAATGTCCACGTCCACATCTTCTTCATTTAATTCTTCAACGCCTGCCTCTTCAGCTGTGAACTGAGGCACTGGCGATGAGATAACTGGGGTTGAAGGGATAGCATCCACTTCAATTTCTTCATCCAACTTCTCTGAAGAAGCAGCAGAAGGAATATCTTCATCAGATCCGCTTGGGATCGCATAGTCTTCACCAAAGGGAATGAGTTCCTTTGATGGCATGCATGAGACTGGAACAACATCAATAGGATTCTCAAATGAGCTTGTCAATTTCTTCATCTTCTTCAGAACTGAAGATTCTGATGAAGTTGATGCTTTCCTTTTCTTCACTGTTGCATGCTCCGCAGCCTTGGTCTTCTTAGCTTCTGATGCAGAAGGAAGAATTGGACTTGATGTAGGTGCAGGAGGAGCAGATGAAATTGGTTTAGTTTCTTCAGGCACAACTGATGCAGTTGCCCTGGCATGGTCAGTTTCTTCAGGCACAGCGGTTGAAGCTTCAACTGGCTTGGCTTTTTCTTCAGGCGCAACACTAGTGGTTGCCCTGGCAGATTCATCGGCGCCTGGAATGCAGTCATCAGCCCTGGTACTAGCAGTTTCATCAGCAGCCTGATTTTCATCAGTGGTACTGGCATGCTCTTCTGTAGGCTGAGCAGATGCATCAGCCTGGGGAATTTCTTGTTGCGATGGTGCTGCAACATTGGTAGTGAATTTCTCAGTTATCTTTACAAATCTGACCTTGGCTCCGAGCCAGTCAGCATAGTAGTGATCAAATTCATCACTTAGATTCTTGATCTGTGATTGCAGAGCTACAAGTTCTTCAGGTGAAAGCTTCAAGATGTTTTGCTTCAGAAAGCGCTCTTTCTTGTACTGCGCTTTCTTCACCTTCATCCCCTATTCATATTTCCATTTCTCTTCATAAATGAAGGTAGTCAACACATGACTTTGACCAGGAGTGAGGTTCATCTCAGGCAGAGGTGTGTTGGGGTCCTTGTGCCATAAGTCGATGAAGTCGAGGATTAACTTTGGATCCAATATCAATGGCACATTATGACCTTTGGCTCTAGCGGCCCTGTGCTGCCTGTCTCTGATGATTTCAGCGAGTTCTTCATCATCAGCTTCGTCATCATCAGACGGTACTTGGAAGGCTACCTGCTTCTTGTGAGGACTTGGTCGAGAACCTTGTCCAGCAGTGGCCTTAGTCTTCAGCAGAGTGGGGCCTGTTGAGGAATTTGGAGGAGCTGAAGAACTTGTAGAGGCTCCTGAGGTAATAGAGATGCCTGTTGTCCTTTGGCACGAGGCGAGATGCGCAGGTGCTGAGGATTTGGAAGGAGGAGCTGAGGACTTTGGTGGAGCTGGTGCAGCTTGAGGAATTTGCCGTGAGGGATTTGCTGAGCTGGGCCGAGAGGGCATTGAAGTTGAAGCACTAGGCTTGTGAGCAGGCTTCTTGGGCATAGCCTTCTTAGGCTTGCTAGCAGAGGCCTCAGCAGTGGCAGTAGCAGAATCTTCATTAAATTTCTTCACTGCCTCTTTTTCCACTTTGGCCAGCTTGGCTTGACACTTAGCCCATTCCTTGGGAAATTCCTCACCTCTTCTGATGCTAGAGGGATCAGCAACTTGGCCAGGTGCCAATGGAGGTCTTGGACATGGAGGGTGTACAGCGAATTTCTTCATGTACTTTGGAGTCACATATCTGTACTCCCTCCACTCTCTGGCCCATCTCCTTTCAATCTTCTGAATGCGCACTTTGCGCTCATTCTTTGTTTCCTCAGGGGGTGTGCAGTACCCTGCATATATCATCGGGAATTTCAAACGCAATGTTGACTTCAGGTTTCTCCCCTCCCTTCAGAGGTTTCTTGCCATCAGCCATATTCTTCAGCTGAGGATTTTGAACTATTGAGTTCTCTGACGAGGTATGTAACTTTTCTTTGAGGAACGCTGCAAATGAGTTAAGTTGATGAGAACCTAGTGATTCAGCAGTGGACATGTGTACCTGTGAACAGAGTATGGGTGCGAAGAATTTGGGGAGGTCATATGCGTTCTCAGAAGTTTTTGCAAAAAGAACAAGTTTGAGGAATTTGACTAGATGAGTCTTGAGGAATTTCACTAAGCGTTCTTTGACTTAGGTTCCAGAGTTGTATAGATTGAAAATCCACACAACTAAGGAATCTTGAAGAAAAAAGTTGCGTAGGGAAACAGATCAAGAACAGATGTTGTGTGAGGTGTTTAGTGTATCAAGATTTGAAGAATAAACACCTTTTTGAAGATTTTGTAAAAGACAACAGAATCAACAAGGGCAGTAAAAGTAACTTTTAATTACCCTTGACGAAGAACACGACGAACTGTTAAGTATAGATTTAGAAGCTCGTTAGTTCGGATCTTCCATGCCCTAACTTGGCATAGGAATATAGCTACGGCAGCGGCGGAGTGAAGAAATCCGCGGCCGGCGCGAGTATGACGGCGACGAGGTCGAGGCAGCAAAGCTCTTCCTCACCGACGACGATGGAAGTAGCGGCGGCGCTAGGGTTTGAGAGCTCGAGCGAGGGAGTGAGGTCGAGCGGAGTAAAGACGAAGTGAGGAGGGGAGGGGTATTTATAGCCGAGGTGAAAAACCGCTCGTCCGAGGAAATTGGACGAACGTGCCCCTGACCCTTCTCATTCGCATGACATGTGTCACCCACGTACTGAGAGGTGGCGATCGTTCGAGATCGTGGGTGAATAGATAAATCCATCGTGGAATGTGGAACGGTTTGAGCGGCAAAAGCCGAAAATTCAGATATGATTACTTTAGTGTTTCATTGGCAACTGCTTCAGCTGACAAGGACACAGTGAAGATTTTGAACAAGTTTCAACTAGAACGCATATGAAGAATTTGTGAACAGACTAGGTTGAGGTTAGCATAGAGGGGGAAGGGTCCGATCACATTCACTTAACAGAAAAGGCAACATGGAGAATTAGCAATAAGTGAATGCTGTAGAGGACATAAACTCATATATAATATATAGCCAATGAAGAACAACAACGGAAAGAGCGAAGACTTGAAAAGTTGAAGAAATTGAACAACTGAGGAATTTCAAAAATGAAGAAAAACTCAAATTGAAGATTTTCAACTTTTGGTGGTGGCGTAACCCACCATATAAGAATGATGATTTCAGACACCGCGTACAATTGTCGTAGGGCTCTGAGAATCAAATTCTTTGTTAATTTCTTCACACTTAGAGTGTTAGTCTTCATTGATTGAAGACAAACGTTTCTTCGTGTGTTGCACATCTAAGTCATCAACTTTGCATAAGCGTTAGATTCTAGGATATTTAGCTCACACCACAACTTGCTAAATCTCTTGTCATCCAAGGGCTTTGTGAAGATATTGGCTAGATGTTCTTCAGTATTCACATGCTCAATAGAGATGTCGCCCTTCAACACATGATCACGAAGAAAATGATGACAAATCTGAATGTGCTTTGTCTTCGAGTGCTGAATTGGGTTATGAGCAATCTTGATAACACTCTCATTGTCATAGTAGAGAGGCACATTATTCATGTTGACGCCGTAGTCCTTGAGGGTTTGCTTCATCCATAGCAATTGAGCACAGCAAGAACCAGCAGCAATGTACTCAACTTCAGCAGTAGACAGTGATACGCAGTTCTGTTTCTTCAAGGACCAACAGACCAAGGATCGTCCGAGGAAATGGCATGTGCCTGATGTTGACTTGCGGTCCACACGATCACCAGCATAGTCAGAATCTGAATATCCAATGAGATCAAAAGCCGAGCCCTTGGGATACCACAATCCAAGTGTTGGTGTGTGAGCTAGATATCAAAGAATATGCTTCACAACGTTATGGTGTGATTTCTTCGGTGTAGCTTGAAATCGGGCACACATGCAAACACTAAGCATAATATCTGGCCTAGATGCACATAAATACAATAAAGAACAAATCATGGAGCGGTATACCTTTTGATCAAAGTCAATACCATTTTCATCAGTGCATAGATGGCCATTTGTGGGCATAGGGATTTTGACGCCTTTGCAGTCTTGCATGCCGAATTTCCTCAGTACATCCTTGAGGTATTTCTCCTGAGATATGAATATGCCATTGCGCTGTTGAAGAATTTGAAGACCTAAGAAGAATTTCAATTCTCCCATCATAGACATTCGATATTCTTCACTCATCATATAGGCAAATTCATCACTGTAACGTTGGTCAGTACAGCCAAAGATGATATCATCGACATATATTTGGCACACAAACAATTCACCATCATAAGATTTAGTGAAAAGAGTTGGGTCAAGTGAACCGGGTTTGAAGCCTTTCTTCATGAGGAATTCCTTCAAGGTGTCATACCACGCCCGAGGAGCCTGCTTGAGTCCATAGAGGGCCTTATTGAGTCTGTAGACTTGATCAGGATGCTTTGGATCTTCAAAACCTGGTGGTTGAGCAACATATACTTCTTCCTCAAGCTTACCATTGAGGAATGCACTTTTCACTTCCATTTGGTATAAGATGATGTCATGATGGTTAGCATAAGGAAGTAATATGCGAATAGCCTCAAGTCTAGCAACAGGTGCAAAAGTTTCATCGAAATCAATTCCTTCAACCTGTGTGTCAGCATTTTCTTCAGCACCATTTTCCTCAGGTGCATCAGCATGATGTTCTTCACGTTCTGGAATGACTTCTTCAGCAGATTCTTTGGTAGGAATGACATCCTCAGTGGCCTTGAACTTGATGGTTTCCTCAGGTGACTGTTCATTTAGCACAAGAGGTAGGTGCTCTCTTTGCGAGCCATTAGTTTCGTCGAACCACACATCTACGGTTTCAACAACTTTGTGGTGAACATTGTTGAAGACTCTGTAGGTGTGCGAGTCCTTTCCGTAACCAAGCATAAAACCTTCATGTGCTTTCGGTGCAAATTTAGAATTATGATGACGATCTCTAATCCAACATTTAGCACCGAAGACTTTGAAATAACTCACATTGGGTTTCTTGTCAGTGAGGAGTTCATAGGCAGTCTTTTTGAAGAATTTGTGAAGATATACCCTGTTGATGATGTGACACGCAGTATCAATTGCCTCAATCCAGAAGTGACGAGGTGTCTTGTATTCATCAAGCATAGTGCGAGCCATCTCAACAAGAGTCCTATTCTTGCGCTCCACGATGACGTTCTTCTGAGGAGTATAAGGAGCAGATAACTCATGAGTAATACCAAGTTCATCAAGATAGTCATCAAGACTAGTATTCTTGAACTCAGTTCCATTGTCACTCCTGATGTGCTTAATATTCACACCAAAGTTGGTTGAAGCCCTTGAGGAAAATCGTTTGAAGACTTCCTGCACTTCACGTTTGTAAGTGACAATATGCACCCATGTGTAACGAGGGTAATCATCAACAATAACAAAGCCATATAGAGATGCTTCATTAGTGAATGCAGAGTAATGGTTAGGACCAAAGAGATCCATGTGAAGCAATTCAAATGGTCGAGTGGTAGTCATGATAGTCTTCGCTAGATGCTTGGCCTTGGTCATCTTTCCAGCTTCACAGGCTCCACACAAGTGATCCTTGAGGAATTTGACATTCTCAATGCCAATGACGTGCTTCTTCTTCGCGAGAGTGTGCAAGTTCCTCATGCCAGTATGACCTAGTCATCGATGCCATAGCCAGCCTTCTAAAGCTTTTGCAAGTAGACATATAGCTGGTTGTGGTCCTATAGAGAAATCAACAATATACAGATCTCCTCTCCTAAAGCCTTCGAAGACTTTGGAATTGTTAGCTTCCATAATCACAACACAACGATACTTGCCAAAGATAACAACCATATCAAGATCATAAAGCATTGAGACTGACATGAGGTTGAATCCTAAGGACTCGACAAGCATGACTTTGTCCATGTGTCGATCCTTTGAGATCGCAACCTTACCTAGACCCAATACCTTGCTTTTTTCCTTTGTCAGCGTAGGATATGCTTCAGATGCGATGGAGATAAGGAAGCATCCATCAATAGATTCTTGTCACCAGTCATGTGATTCGTACATCCACTATCGAGGACCCACTCAGTGGCTTTGGGTAGATCATCCTGCAGATGAATTAGTGCAACTTATGAACTCATATACTTCATCAGTGAAGAATATGACATCAATTTCATCAGATCAATTTCATCAAATCAATAGAACAGATAAAGCAGTATGAGGACGTGAGAAATGAGGATTCATTTCTTCATAATTAGCCTACGTCCTTTCAGGCATATTCAGGTCTCCAGCAAACTCTTCAGACGTTTAAGTTCGTCTGGAGACCTGACCCTGCATAAGAGATTAGTTCTTTTTCTTCACCACCCACATCTGAAGGGGTGGCAAAGAGTTCATCATTCTGCGAGCTCCATAAGAGAATGGTGGCATAGAAGCCAGTCCACTTCGTTTCACATAGGAGGAGTTAGGATAAGCATATGAATAAGCAGAGAAATTCTTCGAGGACTTATGAAAAAAGTGGTTAGAAGAATAATGAACATATTCATAGCCCTTAGATCTTCCCTGCAAAACAGAAGTGTCAGCACGATGATGATCATATGAGGATTTTGATCCTTTTGAGGAATTTGATCCTTGTGAGAAAGTCGGTCCATATGAGGACTTGGATCCATATGAAGAATTTGGTCCATATGAAGAATTTGATCTGGGGTTCCTATTCTTCACAGGTGGTGTCATGATGACATTCACCTGAAGATTTTCAAGGCACCTTTTGGGAACCCAGATTTTCTTCATAGAAGAACCGTTCCTGCAGTTAGTGCCAACATATCTAGCAAATACTTCACCATTCTGATTTTTGAATAGCTTATAGTTTGAGTCAAATGACTCATCAGTAGAATGAGGAGATTCACATGTAAAGCCAGATAAAGTAGATGGATCTACTGGAGGTCCCTTTGCAGCAACCCATGAGGTTTTGGGGTACTGCTCAGGCTTCCAGTATGTTCCATCAGCGTTGAGTTTCCTCTCAAAGGCAATACCCTCTTTCCTAGGGTTCCTGTTGAGGATCTGCTTTTTAAGCACATCACAAAGAGCCTGATGCCCTTTGAGGCTTTTGTACATGCCTGTCATATACAATTCCTTCAGCCCTGCATTGTCAGTGATACTAGCAATATCCCCAGATGAGGAATTAGTGATAGCAGAGACAGGTGAAGAATTTGTAGCAGTAGAAGCATTTGAACATTCAGGTGAAGAATTACAGATTCACGTTCAATGCACTTCAAACATGGAGGAATGAATACTTCCTGAGCAGCGCTGATTTGTTGAGCAAGTAATGAATCACGCTCCTTCTGAAGATCTTCATAACTCACCCTTAGCTTTTCAAGATCTTGCTTTCTTTGAAGAGATTCATAAGAAAGCTTCTCATGATCAGATAAGAGAGTATTATGATGACTTTGAAGATTATCAAACTTAGTCTGAAGTCTGTGAAGACTTTCAGCCAAAGCTTTCAACTGATCCATTTCTTCACCCAACATATCATCGCTCTTGTCCAGCATGTATTGAACTTTTTCCAAAGCTCTTTGTTTTTTAGTGGCAAGGGAAGCAAGTTTGGTGTGGTCCAAATTCATCACCAGATTCATCATCACTGGACTCGGATAGGTAGCATTCAGTTACCTTAGCACCTTTTGCCATAAGGCATGGTGTAGAAGATGATGATTCTGGTTCGAATGTCATAGCTTTGAGTGATTCCTTGAAATCCTCAAACCAAGGATCATGACGAGTTCAATGACCTTCATAGACCTCCGAGAGTCGGTCCCAGATAAGCTTCGCATGACTGAGATGCATGATATTCCTGAACTGATTTTGAGACAGACAGGAGCAAATGACGTCCTTCGCCGTGAGGTTGAGAAGAGTGTACTTGCGAATGTCATCAGCTTCCGCCATCTTGCACAGATCGGTAAGACCAATCTCAGTGACGGTCCACAACTCGCTATTCATCGCCAAGAGGCGCTTCTTCATCATGGCTTTCCACTTGGGATAATCGTGACCGTCAAAGATGGGGCATGACACGGTCTTCATTCCTGCGGTCGACATAACTAAAACTCCAGGCGGTTAAACCAAAATCACATAGAACAAGGGAGTACCTTGCTCTGATACCAATTGAAAGTGCGTTATATCGACTAGAGGGGGTGAATAGGTGATTTTTATGAATTCTTCACTGAGTAATTTCAGGGTGAGGAAATTCCTAAGCAAAGAACTACTTGCAGCGGAATAAGTACTCAGATGCAAACATAACAGAACATAAGCACGGTCATCATGATGAAATTAAAACAAGCACAGAGTACAGAAAGCGTAAACACAGGATACACAGGATGAAGACAAACATACTGAAGAAATTGAACTGAGGAAATTGAGAAAGTCTTCAGTCAAAGTCTTCAAACAGATATGAACAAGCACACAACACAGTAATGAGGAAATGAAAGAGTTGAGGAAATAGAACCAGTAGGCTTGGTGAAGACAGTGATTTGATAGACCAATTCCAACTGCTGTGACAGTTGTACGTCTGGTTGGAGCGGCTAGGTATTTAAACTTGAGGACACACAGTCCCGGACACACAGTCCTCACCGTTTTCTCCTTGAGCTAAGGTCACACAGACCTCGCCCAATCACTCATGGTAAGTCTTCAGGTGACTTCCAAACCTTCACAAACTCGGTCACTCGGCGATCCACAATTTCCTCTTGGATGCTCTAGACCATGACGCCTAACCATCTGGAAGATGCACAGTCTTCAAAGGTAACAAGTGTCGGATCCACGCAGGATCAATCTCTTCAGTGATGCTCAATCACTTTGGGGTGTAGGTGTTTGGGTTTTCCTCACTTGATGATTTTCGCTCAAAGTCCTCGGAGGATGGGATGCTCTCAAATGACAAGTGTCAGTTTCTCTCGGAGCACCCAACCAGCTAGTGGTTGTAGGGGGCGGCTATTTATAG
This sequence comes from Triticum aestivum, assembly GCF_018294505.1. Classification (NCBI taxonomy): domain Eukaryota; kingdom Viridiplantae; phylum Streptophyta; class Magnoliopsida; order Poales; family Poaceae; genus Triticum; species Triticum aestivum. Next base: position 300,846,266 of record NC_057802.1, on the reverse strand, counting down.
CCTAGGGAGCAGCCCGACATGATAAGACATAAATGCCCTTCAATGATATGACCGTTAGGTGGGTAGATATTTTGGGACAGCTGGTGCGTAACACGGCAACGGTCGGAAATTTGAGGCTCAAATTCCTCAGGGCTATCATGTTCCTCACTTGTAGGCAATCCGCACTGGAGAATTCCAAACTCCTCAGTCAGAACAAATTCCTCAGAGACCAGAAGAACTTCGTCTCTATCACTGAAGAAATTGACTGAGCTGCATGAGATTTCCAATGGCTTCACTCGAAAGGATTGGTAGGTGTAGGATTTTGAGTTGAGCATCACTTGGAAAATTTTCCTTAGTATTTCCTCGACCCCCTTTAACAGTACGATGTTTCCTATGACTCAAGAAAGAGAAAATGAAACTACGAAAACAAAAGTCTTCAGGCTTCATGTTCCTCGTATGAATACCAAGTCTTCATGGTCACACCAATTTCTTCACTTTCAAAGTCTTCAGAAATCCAAAGTCTTCTGTCAAAGACATTCATTTTTAGGGTTCAACTTTCTTTGTAAATATCAAACTCCTCATAGACTAATAGACCAGTGTACACTCACAAACGCATCTACCCCTTAACCTATAAGTCTTCAATACACCAAAATCACTAACGGGCACTAGATGCACTTACAACTTAAGCCTCCCCCAAGCTTGAGCCATGCTTTCTCCTTCACGAGGCCTAAAATTATATATGTAATTACGATCATGATGAACCAGATGCATAGGATAAAACTTCTGATGAAATTCCAATTTCAATCGGTTGTAGTTCCATGATCCAATATCATCGCATAGCCTAAACCATGTCAATGCCTTTCCCTTCAAAGATAAAGGGAAGACATTCTTCATGATAACATCCTCGGGCATACCTGCAAGCTTAAATAATCCACAAACTTCATCCACATAGATTAGACGCAAATCGGGATGCAATGTTCCATCTCCTGTAAAAGGATTAGCTAGCAGTTTCTCTATCATACCCGAAGGAATTTCAAAGTAAACATTTTCAGTAGGTTCGGCAGGTTGAGGAGCAACTCCTTGCTCTACTGGTCGAGGTGAAGATACCCCGAACAAGCCCCTCAAAGGATTATTTTCCATAGTAACAAGTGACAGTAAATTTCAGCACACTGTATAAATTTTCCTTACCAAATTCCACTTACCAAAGGCGCATCACTCCCAGGCAACGGCGCCAGAAAAGAGTCTTGATGACCCACAAGTGTAGGGGATCTATCGTAGTCCTTTCAATAAGTAAGAGTGTCGAACCCAAAGAGGAGCAGAAGGAAATGACAAGCGGTTTTTAGTAAGGTGTTCTCTGCAAGCACTGAAATAATTGGTAACACATAGTTTTGTGATAAGGTAATTTGTAACGAGTAACAAGTAACAAATGTAAACAAGGTGCAGCAAGGTGGCCCAATCCTTTTTGTAGCAAAGGACAAGCCTGGACAAACTCTTATACAAAGGAAAGCGCTCCCGAGGACACATGGGAATTATCGTCAAGCTAGTTTTCATCATGCTCATATGATTCGCGTTCGTTACTTTGATAATTTGATATGTGGGTGGACCGGTGCTTGGGTACTGCCCTTCCTTGGACAAGCATCCCACTTATGATTAACTCCTCTCGCAAGCATCCGCAACTACGAAAGAAGTATTAAGGTAAACCTAACCATAGCATGAAACATATGGATCCAAATCAGCCCCTTACGAAGCAACACATAAACTAGGGTTTAAGATTCTGTCACTCTAGCAACCCATCATCTACTTATTACTTCCCAATGCCTTCCCCTAGGCCCAAATAGTGGTGAAGTGTCATGTAGTCGACGTTCACATAACACCACTAGAGGAAAGACAACATACATCTCATCAAAATATCGAACGAATACCAAATTCACATGACTACTTATAGCAAGACTTCTCACATGTCCTCAGGAACAAACGTAACTACTCACAAATCATATTCATGTTCATAATCAGAGGGGTATTAATATGCATAAAGGATCTGAACATATGATCTTCCACCGAATAAACCAACTAGCATCAACTACAAGGAGTAATCAACACTACTAGCAACCCACAGGTACCAATCTGAGGTTTTGAGACAAAGATTGGATACAAGAGATGAACTAGGGTTTGAGAGGAGATGGTGCTGGTGAAGATGTTGATGGAGATTGACCCCCTCCCGATGAGAGGATCGATGGTGATGATTTCCCCCTCCCGAAGGGAAGTTTCCCCGGCAGAACAGCTCCGCCGGAGCCCTAGATTGGTTTCGCCAGTTTCCGCCTCGAGACGGCGGCGCTTCGTCCCGAAAGCTTCCTTCTGATTTTTTCCAGGGCGAAAGACTTCATATAGCAAAGATGGACACCGGAGGCCTGCCAGGGGGCCCACGAGGCTGGGGGCGCGCCCCCCACCCTCGTGGACAGGGAGTGGCCCCCTCTGGTGCTTTCTTCGCCCAATATTTTTAATATATTCCAAAACTGACTTTCGCGGAGTTTCAGGACTTTTGGAGCTGTGCTGAATAGGTCTCTAATATTTGCTGCTTTTCCAGCCCAGAATTCCAGCTGCCGGCATTCTCCCTCTTCGTGTAAACCTTGTAAAATAAGAGAGAATAAGCATAAGTATTGTGACATAATGTGTAATAACATCCCATAATGTAATAAATATCGATATAAAAGCATGATGCAAAATGGACGTATCAGGGATCGCATTAAGTCCAGAGCCTCGTTTAAGAGCGAGGTTTGGACGGGGAAGCGAGAGTCCATGGAGCTAGCCGGGGCAAGAGTCTCCTGGCCAAGCTCACGTGATGTGGGCCTCGAGAGTTCGGAGCTGGTATCCGGAGGCGAGTATGGCTTTCCGATGACGGGGCAAACTTGATGTGACTCCAGGCCTGCCGGTGATGCAGTCCCCCCCGGATCTTCGGTGGCAAGCTCCATAGTGGCAGAGGGTCCGGCGGGCTCTAAACTCCCATCTTCGGACCTGGTAATGTGCTCCAGATCTAAGGCCAGAGCGGTGGTCGTAACCGCGAACCCTTCGAAGATCAAGTCTCCTCGGATATCAGCGACATAATTCAGATTTCCAAAACTGATCTGATAAACAGGGGCGTAGTTGTTGATTTTTTCGAGGTGGCCAATCGAGTTGGCATGCAGCGAGAAGCCGCCGAACACGAAAATTTGACCGGGGAGGAAAGTCTCCCTGGAAACAGCATCATTGCGGATGATCAATTGAGCCATCGAATCCTTCTGTCGACGGCACAGTGGAACTCTCAATGAAAGCACCAATGTTAGTGTCAAAATCGGCCGATCTCGGGTAGGGGGTCCCGAACTGTGCGTCTCAGGATCAAAGGTAACAGGAGGCAGGGGACACGATGTTTACCCAGGTTCGGGCCCTCTTAATGGAGGTAATACCCTATTTCCTGCCTGATTGACTTTGATGAGTATATGGGTTACAAGAGTTGATCTACCTCGAGATCGTAATGGCTAAACCCTATGTATGATTTGTCTTAGCCTCTACGGACTAAATCCTCCGGTTTATATAGACACAGAGGGGCCTAGGGTTGTACAGTGTCGGTTTACAGAGAAAGGAAACTACACATCCGTACGCCAAGCTTGCCATCCACACAAAGGAGAGTCCCATCCGAACGCGGGTGAAGGTCTTTTGTCTCGTATCTTCACGGCCCATCAATCTAGCCCACGTAATATAGGCTGGCTCCCCGAGGACCCCATAATCCAGCACTCCCCCAGCGGGGCGGGGGGAAATAAGGGAGAACCATGTTTCAGTCTAGGACGCGCTTGTTTTTGGCTTTTTTGAACAGATGGGACGCGCTTGTTTGAAATTTGGGGAAGTACAAACTTTGCCCCCCTCTTAAATTTCGGACCTACTGTGGGTAGGGGGTAGGATGGTAATCCCAGGTGTCCCAAATAGTGGGCAGGAGCGATTTCGGCCGCGTGCATGTGTGCTTAGGCAGCCATTGTATATGAATGTTTTTCGGAGGCGGTTGTGTGGCGTCTAGATAAAGCTACAAACCTACCCCGGTTTAGACCTTTGGACGTCGGGCCGGCAGGTGTCACGAGTCGAAGTTAGAAAAGTAATTTCCTTCTACTACCAAACATTGGTCTCACACGGTTTCGGGCGTGTAGAGGCTCTTTTGGCACTTCGTTCGAAATTTTGAAACAGAAGCATTCACGTTTAGAGTACTCTTGAACTTTGAGGATTGACCTAAATAGACAACGTTAAATTTGACCTTGTATGTTTGAAAACCTCATTAAATTATCCGCTTCTTTTTGAAATTTTGACACTTGAAAATCCTATAACTACGATTATTTTGGAATGGAGGAGCTAAATTTGAATCTATTTTGTACACGACTATATATGTTATTATGTACAAAAGCAGAGCAAAGATTGGTGCCCCCATAATTTAGGTATGATTTACAAATGCCATGATATCGAATTCAGATAATTGAATGGACATCATGTTGAATTCAAATTTTTTAAACCACCTTAAGTTGAATTCAAATGTATGCTAGTTCATAGCTAGCTATTTATAATGTTCATTGTGTAACTTTCTTATGTATAATGTGCTTTACACACACAACATGAACTATACTCACGTTTATATTCGATTGCTAAAGCGATGCATTGTCTGGAGTTCAAAATACTATGTGGATCAATTATGTTGAATAATAACACAGACATGCTCAAATTCGATAGAATCTAGATGTCTGGTTTATCAATGACTGTTCCTTACGCGAATTGCAAATATCATGATCCCATCCTAATATTTGGATACAATTTATATTTTTAATCAATGTGTACATCAGTCTTTTACGTGTAGTTTCACTCTCCATCAATGGTCTCTCACACATGCTCACACACTCTCTCCCGAGGTGTCTTTCTCGAAGACATGCTCTCGATATAACCCTCCCTCCCTCTCGTAACCATTTACGACTGTTTTCACTAACCGTTATCACAAGCACTCTTCCTCTAACAAGCATACACACGCATAATCCCCATCGACCCTTTCTATACATAGACCTGCCTACGTGTCTCCCATACGCACATTATCTTTAGGCCTGTCTCTCACGCATTGTCTCACACCTCTCTTCCTAATCAACGAGTATGATTCTAGCAGAGCATTCTGTAGGATGCCCCTTAAAGTTAGGTTGGATGAATAGTAATATCAGAGATAAGGGGTTACCTTAGTCCGAGGACCTAGGGTTACAAATCCTAGTCGGCTTTGTCCGTGGACACAGAGTCCTTCACGATTCTGCTATCTTTGTCTTGTACGACTAGTCATCCATGGGTCTCCCTAAATGCGTCACGGGCCGACCAATGTGGCGCAGGACGGAACCGAACCAAGGCCCTCACCTCGGCCCACCGAACCTCACGCGGTGACACACCCTCTGCCCCCAGGTCTCATTATCTTCTCACACCCACACATACCAACACAGACACCACACACAAAAAATTCTCCTCGTGCCTCTATCCCCCCCTTGCATATACACACTCAAGGGCATATCTCGTCATGACATCATATTCGTCTCTCTGTCTCTAGACCTCTCTCATTTCTCATGCTATCTCTCCCACGTCACCCCCTCCCCCGCCGGCCCCTCTATCCATGCCTATCTCGAACACGTAATACACACACATACCTCTCTAGGCCCTGCCAAATACATCAACTACACATTCACACATGTTACATCATGTACCCCATTGATCTAAAAATCCCTCTCTTCATTCGCATACAACATTCCTTTTGAATAAAGTGTGGCCAAAAAATTATTTTAGAATTTCTACATATATACAACATTACAAAGTTATATGGTGGAGTATGAACGGATTTGCATTGCATGGTGCCCACAATGATATTTATTACGCACTGTGAATTTTTATATTTTTATACTATATATAAAGTTAGTCATAACAAAGAGAAACGAAGAGCATCTCTCTCCATCGCATACACCCCCTCTACGCCCCTTCCACGTATGCACACAAACTATCTCCAGGTCCTCTAAAAGTACGCCCCTAGCACATTCACGCATGTTTCATCTTTCTCTTGCGATATATACAGTGACGATCATTGTATTTAAAGCGAAAGCACGATACGTACATTGGACTTAAGAATCCACTCATTACGGTCACCATTTACATTTTGTGGTTATCATACAGTCACGGGCTCACTGTACAGCTCTGTATTTGCTCAAGACACGACTAGTTTACCAGTTAAACGCTCCACGTGGCACCTCTAGTGTTGCATCACATTATCTCACAACCATTGGGCCCACCTATCGGCGTGTATCTACTCTACATCTCTACTCTTATAAAAAACAGAGTTGGTGATGATGGTGTGCCTGCCATCCTGCAATATAGTCCATCCGATTTATATCCGACAGATAGGAAGGAAACTATGGCAATTTTGCAAAAAGATACCCACACCCCTCTCCACATTTGCAAATAAGGCATTCCCTCGTTCATCCTCTTCTCCCACAAGATAAACTACTCATACAAATGCATCTTGATTTTCCGTGCAATGCATGGGCATCTTGCTAGCCCTTATAAAAAATAGAGTTGGAGATGACGGTGTGCCTGCCATCCTGCAATATTGGTCGTCCAATTTATATTTGACAGATAGGAAGGAAACTATGGCAATTTTGCAAAAAGGTACCCACACACCCCTCTCATTTGCAAATAAGGCCTTCCCTCGTTCATCCTTTTCTCTCACAAGATAAACTAATCATACAAATCCATCTTGATGTTACGTGCAACGCACGGGCATCTTGCTAGTAAGAATGAAAACAAACGACAAAAAAATATTGGACGGTGGTTCGAAGTCATGACCGCGGGCACAACGGACAAGGTGGCCTTGTATTGGTATGCTGAGCCGTCTGTTTTAACACACAGGAGCTGGTGTGGTGAATATACACACATGCACGCATGCACACGAACTGCATGCACGCAACACTCACATGAACACATGCAGCCACGCACGCACGCAATACTCACACGTACACATGCAGCCACGCACGCACGCAACACTCACACGCACGCATGCATGTACACACCACATGACCAACACACACTCTCACGCTCAAGTGCTCAACCTACACGTGCATGCGCACACATCAGGCCCTGACAGACAAATACACAACCAGGTGGTTCCCGCACACAGGTTGGAGTGTTGTTGCGCCTGCATAAATTTGTGTTTATCTGACCTTTTTCCTATGCGAACTGACAGGTGGGACCCACAAGGAACATCGTCAATTTAACTAGTCAACATGGTGCCACACAGACTATTTGGCCGGTCAACAGAGTGCAATCCGATGCTGAACGGTGAGCAAGTGACCGTATAATCACCGCAAAATGTATATAGTGACCGTAATGAGCGTATTCTGAAGTCCGGTGACCGTATTACACTTTTCTCTCTGTAGGCCCTCCAAACCTACATCTCTACACATTCTCACATGTTACATCTTAAAACTATACAATACAACACTACTACTACACTCTAACACAATAAATCATATGTGTTTTTAGTTTTACTAGATATCATATTGTTACTTAATTATTCAGTTTGCATACATTAAATTTTCCTTTGAAATGTATGGCCAGTATCATCTACCGCGCGGGAAAAATCCCGCCCTTTCCTATTTAATCGGGTTTGTATCGATGGATCGTGCGAAACAGCAAAACTATAGTACTATAGTACTACAGTACAAGTAACAGTTCACTGGGCCGCCGTGTCGTGTACTCCTCCGTCATAAGAGTGGAGCGCTCGCTTTCATAAATGTTCTAGTCCCTTTTGCTGACATGTGGGACATCAAGCTACTGGGTCCACGTGCCATACCGAAATACAATGCAGAGCAGCAGGAGTGAAGCACCCCAGTCATGGCGCCGACATAGTAATGAGTAATGAGGCATCAAATCACAAAGTTGCACGTTAAAAAAAGAAGTTAAGTTGGAGGGACGAAGTAATAATGCTAAAAAAAGAAGTTGGAGGGACGAACCAACCATCATTTCACTCGTTGCTCAATCCGCTTCTCCGTCATCTTCTTCAAGTTAACCACGTGTTGCTTCTGCCGTTGTTCTGCCTCATGTGGGACGCGTACCGGCTTGGTAAAGCACTGACACGTGGGACTGCATGTTAGCAAACCGCCAGGCCAACGTCCTCTAAAAATAAGAAACCTCCCCCGCCATCCGCGCAGCAAAATCACCTCTTTTTTACTAATCTTGATTCTATAATTTTTTAGATCAGTATAATTAAGATTTGTGTAGATAGCACACTGGAGCAAAACCAAGTGGTATGGTTAAGGGCATCCACAATGTGTAGCCAAATGTGAAAATAGCTTTTGGCATCGATGGGAACCATTGTGGACGATGATGCCAAAGCCAAAAAGATGGAACCGAAGCTCCCTGATTGATTGATTGATTGAAGGAATAGAAAAATGCAACGTCTCTCCTCTTTCTCCCGTGCTTGGACGCATGTACAGTATAGAGCACAGAGTCTACTCCCTCTAACACAAATCACAAAGCAGTGAGGCATCAAATCACAAATCACGGACGAAGCAACCATCATTTCACTCTTCCCTGACTCCGCTTCTCCATCATCTTCATCGAGAAACCACCTCACTGCACTAAGCTGGACGAACGACGCTATTGTGTACTAGTACTAGTACATTTATGCGTCCTTTGGTTCAATGGACTTCCTAGATGCAAATAAGACGGCACTTGCGAACGACTTACCATGGTCTCCCTCAATGGTGTTCTCCGTCGAACGCTCTTCGCCAAACCACAACGTTCGAGATATCGTCGACGTCACCGCAATGGGGAAGGAAGTCAAATAGTTACTACCTCCATTTTTTTGTATGCAAGGCCAGTATATCAAAATTACAATTTGCAGAAGGCCACTAACACTAATCGAGGCAAAATTGATGGGGTTTGCCTCGTACTAGCAACCAAGGACATTAATATACCCTTGCATGCATGCGGAAGTGAGAAGGTTGGTTTGCATGGTGCTGCATTAATCAAGAGATGAGGAGTGAGATGGTTAGCTCTTTGGGCTTTGGAGAAAAAATACACATTAATTGACACGTCAAACGAGGATTTGTATCGATTAATCCCGTGAAGGAAAACCCTGCCTTTCTTGTTTAACACTAGTACTCCTACATATGTACTTGTATCCTGTTTGGGTCTAGGCCTTGCATTGCCATACTTCACCACACATTTTTTCCAAGCTTGCCTAAAGTTTTCAAAATGAAAAGGAGGTACACTTGCGCATGGCTATCGCGGTCGCACTGCACCCTCACATAGTCGCTCCTGCATGCCGCAAACCCAACCTAAGGGAACGCACCCTCACTGACACGTGCTACCGCATGTGATCAAACCAAACTCAGCCATCCTACCGCTGACACATAATTTTCATTCATACAGTATGTTTATCCAACCGCATGTTGGGGAAGACACGTACAGCTCGTGCAGTGGTCTGTTGGGGAAGAAGAAGTGGTGAGGAAGAAGGGTTAGGAGACGTAGGATATTCATCCAACCGCCTGAAATGGTCAACTGACCCAAATGATGAAAGTCAGGCGACTTACATAAATATATGTTTTTACACGGCAAAAGATCCCTAAAAACAACAACATAAAGAAAAACTATCACTGCTCACGGAACGAGACGGCCTCGTCGTCTTTGGCTGCCGGCGCAAACCAGCCGTAGCTGCAGACGTGTGTCTCCGCACCGTGGTTGTCCTCGGCCTCCAGCTACTCGTTCACGCGGAGCGTGCGGGCGCTCTGCATGGAGAGAGCACCGCCTGGTTCAATTCCAGGACGTCCGGTTCCGCCTGCAGGAGGGCCTCGATGGCAGCGGCATCTGCGCGCTCCGCGTCAAGTTGAGCCTCCGCCGCCCGGTTCAAGTCCAGGACGTCCGGTTCCACTTGCAGGAGGGCCTCGATGGCAGCGGCATGTGCGCACTCCACGTCAAGTTGAGCCTCCACCGCCCGGTTCAAGTCCAGGACGTCCGGTTCCGCCTGCAGGAAGGCCTCGATGGCGGCGACATCCAGACGCTCCGCGTCAAGTTGAGCCTCTGCTGCCTGATACGTCTCCAACATATCTATAAATTTTGATTGTTCCATGCTATTATATATTCTGTTTTGGATGTTTAATGGGCTTATTTATAGACTTTTATATTATTTTTGGGACTAACCTATTAACCGGAGGCCAAGCCCAAATTGTTGTTTTTGCCTATTTCAGAGTTTCGCAGAAAAAGAATATCAAATGGAGTCCAAACGGAATGAAACATTCGGGAACGTGATTTTCGGAACAAACGTGATCCAGAGGACTTGGAGTCCACGTAAAGTAATCAGCGAGGAGAGCACGAGGCAAGGGCACGCCTACCCCCACCAGGCGCGACCTCCACCCTTGTGGGGCCCATGTTGCTCCACCGACGTACTTCTTCCTCCTATATATACCTACGTGCCCCCAAACCATCAGAGGCATCCATGAAAACCTAATTCCACCGCCGCAACCTTCTGTACCCGTGAGATCCCACCTTGGGGCCTTTTCCGGCGTCCTGCCGGAGGGGGCAATGATCCCGGAGGGCTTCTACATCAACACCATAGCCTCTCCGATGATGTGTGAGTAGTTTACCTCAGACCTTCGGGTCCATAGTTATTAGCTAGATGGCTTCTTCTCTCTCTTTGGATCTCAATACAAAGTTCTCCTTGATTCTCTTGGAGATCTATTTGATGTAATCTTCTTTTGCGGTGTGTTTGTCGGGACCGATGAATTGTGGGTTTATGATCAAGATTATCTATGAACAATATTATAATCTTCTCTGAATTCTTTTATGTATGATTGGTTATCTTTGCAAGTCTCTTCGAATTATCAGTTTGGTTTGGCCTACTAGATTGATCTTTCTTGCAATGGGAGAAGTGCTTAGCTTTGGGTTCAATCTTGCGGTGTCCTTTCCCAGTGACAGCAGGGGCAGCAAGGCACGTATTGTATTGTTGCCATCGAGGATAACAAGATGGGGTTTATATCATATTGCATGAGTTTATCCCTCTACATCATGTCATCATACTTAAAGCATTACTCTGTTCTTATGAACTTAATACTCTAGATGCATGCTGGATAGCGGTCGATGTGTGGAGTAATAGTAGTAGATGCAGGCAGGAGTCGGTCTACTTGTCACGGACGTGATGCCTATATACATGATCATACCTAGATATTCTCATAACTATGCTCAATTCTATCAATTGCTCGACAGTAATTTGTTCACCCACCGTAATACTTATGCTCTTGAGAGAAGCCACTAGTGAAACCTATGGCCCCCGGGTCTATTCTCCATCATATTAATCTTCCAACACTTAGCTATTTCTATTGCCTTTATTTTACTTTGCATCTTTATTTCTCTTTATCATAAAAATACCAAAAATATTATCTTATCATATCTATCAGATCTCACTCTCGTAAGTGACCGTGAAGGGATTGACAACCCCTTTATCGCGTTGGTTGCGAGGTTCTTATTTGTTTTGTGTAGGTGCGTGGGACTCGAGCGTAGCCTCCTACTGGATTGATACCTTGGTTCTCAAAAACTGAGGGAAATACTTACGCTACTTTACTGCATCATCCTTTCCTCTTCAAGGGAAAAACCAACGCAGTGCTCAAGAGGTAGCAAGAAGGATTTCTGGCGCCGTTGTCGGGGAGTCTACGCAAAAGTCAACATACCAAGTACCCATCACAAACCCTTATCCCTCGCATTACATTATTTGCCATTTGCCTCTCGTTTTCCTCTCCCCCACTTCACCCTTGCCGTTTTATTCGCCCTCTCTTTTCCGTTCGCCTCTTTTTCGCTCGCTTCTTGCTCGTGTGTTGGATTGCTTGCTTGTAACGATGGCTCTACCTAGATTTGGTGATCTTCACCTTAAAAGGTAGAAGAGATCGAAAGCAACGTCAGGAGTTTTATGACTTTACAATTTGAGCATAATAATTTCTTTAGGAACGAGCTTAAGGAACAAAAAAGCTTTATGGGTTATATGAATAAAGAGCTCGATGATATGTCTAAAGAATTTTATGGTTTGAAATCTCAGATTGCTCATCTCGAAAAATTAATAGCTGAAGTTTCGGATAAGCAGGCCACCTTAGTTAATAAGATGGCCGCTAAGCCAGAATTTTTTTGTGAGAATAAAGATGAAGATCTAAAAGTTATTGATGAGTCCCCTATTAAATCTTTGTTTTGCAATATGAATCTTGATAATGATGGGACTGGAGATGATCCACCTTTACCTAGAAGGCGTTCCAAAAATTCGGAGTTTTTAGATCTTGATGCAAAAATTGATAAAAGTGGGATTGAAGAGGTTAAAACTTTAGATAGCAATGAACCCACTATTTTGGATTTCAAGGAATTTAATTATGATAATTGCTCTTTGATAGATTGTATTTTCCTTGTTGCAATCCGTGCTAAATTCTCCACATGCTTATAGTCAAAATAAAACTTTTACTAAACATATCGTTGATGCTTTAATGCAATCTTATGAAGAAAAACTTGAGTTGGAAGTTTCTATCCCTAGAAAACTTTATGATGAGTGGGAACCTACTATTAAAATTAAAATTAAAGATCATGAATGCTATGCTTTGTGTGATTTGGGTGCTAGTGTTTCCACGATTCCAAAAACTTTGTGTGATTTGTTAGGTTTCCGCGAATTTGATGATTGCTCTTTAAACTTACACCTTGCAGATTCCACTATCAAGAGACCTATGGGAAGAATTAATGATTTTCTTATTGTTGAAAATAGGAATTATGTGCCCGTAGATTTTATTGTTCTTGATATAGATTGCAATCCTTCATGTCCTATTATTCTTGGTAGACCTTTCCTTAGAACGATTGGTGCAATCATTGATATGAAGGAAGGAAATATTAGATTCCAATTTCCGTCAAGGAAAGGCATGGAACACTTCCCTAGAAAGAAAATTAAATTGCCATATGAATTTATTATGAGAGCCACCTATGGATTGCCTACCAAAGATGGCAATACCTAGATCTATCCGTGTTTTTATGCCTAGCTAGGGGCGTTAAACGATAGCGCTTGTTGGGAGGCAACCCAATTTTATTTTTAGTTTTTAGTTTTTTCCTTCTATTTAGGAATAAATCTTTGATCTAGCCTCTGGTTAGATTTTTTTTTATGTTTTAATTAGTGTTTGTGCCAAGTTAAACCTATAGGATCTTCTTGGATGATAGTTATTTGATCTTGCTGTAAATTCCAGAAACTTTCTGTTCATGAAAACAATTGTTAAAAATTACCAGAACGTGATATAATATTGATTCCAATTGCAACAGATCAATAAACAAATTATTTAGGTCGTCCTATTTTGGCAGAAGTTTTAGAGTTCCAGATGTTTGCGTTAGTTACAGATTACTACAGACTGTTCTGTTGTTGACAGATTCTATTTTTCGTGTGTTGTTTGCTTATTTTGATGAATCTATGGCTAGTAAAATAGTTTATAAACCATAGAGAAGTTGGAATACAGTAGGTTTAACACCAATATAAATAAAGAATGAGTTCAATACAGTACCTTGAGTGGTGTTTTGTTTTCTTTCGCTAACGGAGCTCACGAGATTTTCTGTTAAGTTTTGTGTTGTGAAGTTTTCAAGTTTTGGGTAAAGATTTGATGGAGTATGGAACAAGGAGTGGCAAGAGCCTAATCTTGGGGATTCCCATGGCACCCCAAGATAATCTAAGGACACCAAAAAGCCAAAGCTTGGGGATGCACCGGAAGGCATCCCCTCTTTCGTCCTCATCCATCGGTAAATTTACTTGGAGCTGTATTTTTATTCACCACATGATATGTGTTTTGCTTGGAGCGTCTTGTATGATTTGAGTCTTTATTTGTTAGTTTTCCACAATCATCCTTGCTGTACACACCTTTTGGGAGAGACGCACATGATTCGGAATTTGTTAGAATACTCTATGTGCTTCACTTATATTCTTTGATCTATATAGTTTTGCTCTAGTGCTTCACTTATATCTTTTAGAGCACGGCAATGGTTATATTTTATAGAAATTTTTGAACTCTCATGCTTCACTTATATTATTTTGAGTGTCTTAAACAGCATGGTAATTTGCTTTAATCGTGAAATTCATCTTCTATATTGAGTCCGTTAAATATCATGAGAAGTTAGATACTTGATAAGTGTTTTGGGATATAAAGGTGGTAATATTAGAGTGTGCTAGTTGAGTAATTGTGAAATTGAGAAATACTTGTGTGAAAGTTGGCAAGTCCCGTAGCATGCACGTATGGTAAAAGTTGTGTAACAATTTTGACACATAGGTGTTCTTTTATTGCTTTCCTTATGAGTGGCGGTCGGGGACGAGCGATGGTCTTTTCCTACCAATCTATCCCTCTAGGGGCATGCGTAGTAGTACTTTGCTTCGAGGGCTAATAAACTTTTGCAATAAGTATATGAGTTCTTTATGACTAATGTGAGTCCATGGATTATACGCACTCTCAACCTTCCACAATTTTCTAGCCTCTATGGTACCGCGCATTGCCCTTTCTCACATTGAGAGTTGGTGCAAACTTGCCGGTGCATCCAAACCACGTGATACGATACGCTCTATCACATATAAGCCTCCTTATATCTTCCTCAAAAAAGCCACCATACCTACATATTATGGCACTTCATAGCCATTCCGAGATATATTGCCATGCAACTTTCCACCGTTCCGTTTATCATGACACGTTTCATCATTGTCATATTGCTTTGCATGATCATGTAGTTGACATCGTATTTTGTGGCAAAGCCACTATCCATAATTTTTTTCATACATGTCACTCTTGATTCATCGCATATCCCGATACACTGCCGGAGGCATTCACATAGAGTCATATCTTGTTCTAAGTATTGAGTTGTAAGTAATAAAAGTGTGATGATCATCATTATTAGAGCATTGTCCCATGCGAGGAAAGGATGATGGAGACTATGATTCCCCCACAAGTCGGGATGAGATTTCGGACTAAAATAAAAAAAGAGAGAGAAAGAGAGAAGGGACAATGCTACTGTCCTTTTCCACACTTGTGCTTCAAAGTAGCACCATGATTTTTATGATAGAGAGTCTCCTATGTTGTCACTTTCATATAATAGTGGGAATTTTCATTATAGAACTTGGCTTGTACATTCCAATGATGGGCTTCCTCAAAATGCCCTAGGTCTTCATGAGCAAGCAAGTTGGATGCACACCCACTTAGTTTCTTTTGTTGAGCTTTCACATATTTATAGCTCTAGTGCATCCGTTGCATGGCAATCCCTACTCCTCTCATTGACATCAATTGATGGGCATCTCCATAGCCTATTGATTAGCCGCGTCAATGTGAGACTTTCGACCTTTTTGTCTTCTCTCATAACCCCCATCATTATACTTTACTCTGCCCATAGTGCTATATCCAGGGCTTGCGCTCATGTATTGCGTAAGAGTTGAAAAGGCTGAAGCGTGTTAAAAGTATGAACCAATTGCTCGTCTCGTCATCGGGGTTATGCATGATGAGAACGTTTGTGTGAAAATATTGAACATAGCCTAACTATATGATTTTGTAGGGATAAGCTTTCTTTAGCTTTGTTATTTTGATAAGACATAATTGCTTGGTTAGCATGTTTGAAGTATTATTGTTTTTATGTCAACATTAAACTTTTATCTTGAATATTTCGGACCTAAATATTCATGCCACAATAAAAAGGATTACATTAAGAAGTATGCCAAGAAGCATTCCACATCAAAAATTCTGTTTTTATCATTTACCTAATCGAGGACGAGCATGAATTAAGCTTGGGGATGCTTGATACGTCTCCAACGTATCTATAATTTTTTATTGTTCCATGCTATTATATATTCTGTTTTGGATGTTTAATGGGCTTATTTATACACTTCTATATTATTTTTGGGACTAACCTATTAACCGGAGGCCCAGCCCAAATTGCTATTTTTTTTGCCTATTTCAGAGTTTCGCAGAAAAAGAATATCAAATGGAGTCCAAACAGAATGAAACCTTCAGGAACGAGATTTTTGGAACAAAAGTGATCCAGAGGACTTGGAGTCCACGTAAAGTAATCAGCGAGGAGAGCACGAGGCAGGGGGGCGCGCCTACCCCCCTGGCGCGCCCTCCACCCTCGTGGGTCCCATGTTGCTCCACCGACGTACTTCTTCCTCCTATATATACCTAGGTACCCCCAAACCTTCAGAGGCATCCACGAAAACCTAATTCCACCACCGCAACCATCTGTACCCGTAAGATCCCATCTTGGGGCCTTTTCCGGCGTCCTGCCGGAGGGGGCATTGATGACGGAGGGTTTCTACATCAACACAATAGCCTCTCCGATGATGTGTGAGTAGTTTACCTCAGACCTTCGGGTCCATAATTATTAGCTAGATGGCTTCTTCTCTCTCTTTGGATCTCAATACAAAGTTCTCCTCGATTCTCTTGGAGATCTATTTGATGTAATCTTCTTTTGTGGTGTGTTTGTCAGGACCAATGAATTGTGGGTTTATGATCAAGATTATCTATGAACAATATTTGAATGTTCTCTGAATTCTTTATGTATGATTGGTTATCTTTGCAAGTCTCTTCGAATTATCAGTTTGGTTTGGCCTACTAGATTGATCTTTCTTGCAATGGGAGAAGTGCTTAGCTTTGGGTTCAATCTTGCGGTGTCCTTTCCCAGTGACAGCAGGGGCAGCAAGGCACGTATTGTATTGTTGCCATCGAGGATAACAAGATGGGGTTTATATCATATTGCATGAGTTTATCCCTCTACATCATGTCATCATACTTAAAGCATTACTCTGTTCTTATGAACTTAATACTCTAGATGCATGCTGGATAGCGGTCGATGTGTGGAGTAATAGTAGTAGATGCAGGCAGGAGTCGGTCTACTTGTCACGGACGTGATGCCTATATACATGATCATACCTAGATATTCTCATAACTATGCTCAATTCTATCAATTGCTCGACAGTAATTTGTTCACCCACCGTAATACTTATGCTCTTGAGAGAAGCCACTAGTGAAACCTATGGCCCCCGGGTCTATTCTCCATCATATTAATCTTCCAACACTTAGCTATTTCTATTGCCTCTTATTTTACTTTGCATCTTTATTTCTCTTTATCATAAAAATACCAAAAATATTATCTTATCATATCTATCAGATCTCACTCTCGTAAGTGACCGTGAAGGGATTGACAACCCCTTTATCGCGTTGGTTGCGAGGTTCTTATTTGTTTTGTGTAGGTGCGTGGGACTCGAGCGTAGCCTCCTACTGGATTGATACCTTGGTTCTCAAAAACTGAGGGAAATACTTACGCTAATTTACTGCATCATCCTTTCCTCTTCAAGGGAAAAACCAACGCAGTGCTCAAGAGGTAGCAAGAAGGATTTCTGGCGCCGTTGTCGGGGAGTCTACGCAAAAGTCAACATACCAAGTACCTATCACAAACCCTTATCCCTCGCATTACATTATTTGCCATTTGCCTCTCATTTTCCTATCCCCCACTTCACCCTTGCCGTTTTATTCGCCCTCTCTTTTCCGTTCGCCTCTTTTTCGCTCGCTTCTTGCTCGTGTGTTGGATTGCTTGCTTGTAACGATGGCTCTAACTAGATTTGGTGATCTTCACCTTAAAAGGTTAGAAGAGACCGAAAGCAACGTCAGGAGTTTTATGACTTTACAATTTGAGCATAATAATTTCTTTAGGAACGAGCTTAAGGAACAAAAAAGCTTTATGGGTTATATGAATAAAGAGCTCGATGATATGTCTAAAGAATTTTATAGTTTGAAATCTCAGATTGGTCATCTCGAAAAATTAATAGCTGAAGTTTCGGATAAGCAGGCCACCTTAGTTAATAAGATGGCCGCTAAGCCAGAATTTTTTTGTGAGAATAAAGATGAAGATCTAAAAGTTATTGATGAGTCCCCTATTAAATCTTTGTTTTGCAATATGAATCTTGATAATGATGGGACTGGAGATGATCCACCTTTACCTAGAAGGCGTTCCAAAAATTCGGAGTTTTTAGATCTCGATGCAAAAATTGATAAAAGTGGGATTGAAGAGGTTAAAACTTTAGATAGCAATGAACCCACTATATTGGATTTCAAGGAATTTAATTATTATAATTGCTCTTTGATAGATTGTTTTTCCTTGTCGCAATCCGTGCTAAATTCTCCACATGCTTATAGTCAAAATAAAGCTTTTACTAAACATATTGTTGATGCTTTAATGCAATCTTATGAAGAAAAACTTGAGTTGGAAGTTTCTATCCCTAGAAAACTTTATGATGAGTGGGAACCTACTATTAAAATTAAAATTAAAGATCATGAATGCTTTGCTTTGTGTGATTTGGGTGCTAGTGTTTCCATGATGCCAAAAACTTTGTGTGATTTGTTAGGTTTCCGCGAATTTGATGATTGCTCTTTAAACTTACACCTTGCGGATTCCACTATCAAGAAACCTATGTGAAGAATTAATGATGTTCTTATTGTTGAAAATAGGAATTATGTGCCCGTAGATTTTATTGTTCTTGATATAGATTGCAATCCTTCACGTCCTATTATTCCTGGTAGACCTTTCCTTAGAACGATTGGTGCAATCATTGATATGAAGGAAGGAAATATTAGATTCCAATTTCCGTTAAGGAAAGGCACGGAACACTTCCCTAGAAAAATATATTAAATTGCCATATGAATTTATTATGAGAGCCACCTATGGATTGCCTACCAAAGATGGCAATACCTAGATCTATCCGTGTTTTTATGCCTAGCTAGGGGCGTTAAATGATAGCGCTTGTTGGGAGGCAACACAATTTTATTTTTAGTTTTTTGCTTTTTCCTTCTGTTTAGGAATAAATATTTGATCTAGCCTCTGGTTAGATTTGTGTTTATGTTTTAATTAGTGTTTGTGCCTAGTTAAACCTATAGGATCTTCTTGGATGATAGTTATTTGATCTTGCTGTAAATTCCAGAAACTTTCTGTCCACGAAAACAATTGTTAAAAATTACCAGAACGTGATATAATATTGATTCCAATTGCAGAAGATCAATAAACAAATTATTTAGGTCGTCCTATTTTGGCAGAAGTTTTAGAGTTCCAGAAGTTTGCGTTAGTTACATATTACTACAGACTGTTCTGTTGTTGACAGATTCTATTTTTCGTGTGTTGGCTGCTTATTTTGATGAATCTATGGCTAGTAAAATAGTTTATAAACCATATAGAAGTTGGAATACAGTAGGTTTAACACCAATATAAATAAAGAATGAGTTAAATACAGTACCTTGAAGTGGTGTTTTGTTTTCTTTCGCTAACGGAGCTCATGAGATTTTCTGTTAAGTTTTGTGTTGTGAAGTTTTCAAGTTTTGGGTAAAGATTTGATGGAGTATGGAACAAAGAGTGGCAAGAGCCTAATCTTGGGGATGCCCATGGCACCCCAAGATAATCTAAGGACACCAAAAAGCCAAAGCTTGGGGATGCCCCGGAAGGCATCCCCTCTTTCGTCCTCATCGATCGGTAAATTTACTTGGAGCTATATTTTTATTCACCACATGATATGTGTTTTGCTTGGAGCGTCTTGTATGATTTGAGTCTTTATTTGTTAGTTTGCCACAATCATCCTTGCTGTACACACCTTTTTAGAGAGACACACATGATTCGGAATTTGTTAGAATACTCTATGTGCTTCACTTATATTCTTTGAGCTATATAGTTTTGCTCTTGTGCTTCACTTATATCTTTTAGAGCACGGCGGTGGTTATATTTTATAGAAATTATTGAACTCTCATGCTTCACTTATATTATTTTGAGAGTCTTAAACAGCATGGTAATTTGCTTTAATCGTGAAATTAATTTTCTATATTGAGTCCGTTAAATATCATGAGAAGTTAGATACTTGATGAGTGTTTTGAGATATAAAGGTGGTAATATTAGAGTGTGCTAGTTGAGTAATTGTGAAATTGAGAAATACTTGTGTTAAAGTTGGCAAGTCCCGTAGCATGCACGTATGGTAAAAGTTGTGTAACAATTTTGACACATAGGTGTTCTTTTATTGCTTTCCTTATGAGTGGCGGTCGGGGACGAGCGATGGTCTTTTCCTACCAATCTATCCCTCTAGGGGCATGCGTAGTAGTACTTTGCTTCGAGGGCTAATAAACTTTTGCAACAAGTATATGAGTTCTTTATGACTAATGTGAGTCCATGGATTATACACACTCTCAACCTTCCACAATTTTCTAGCCTCTATGGTACCGCGCATTGCCCTTTCTCACATTGAGAGTTGGTGCAAACTTCGCCGGTGCATCCAAACCCCGTGATACGATACGCTCTATCACATATAAGCCTCCTTATATCTTCCTCAAAACAGCCACCATACCTACCTATTATGGCACTTCATAGCCATTCCGAGATATATTACCATGCAACTTTCCACCGTTCCGTTTATCATGACACGTTTCATCATTGTCATATTGCTTTGCATGATCATGTAGTTGACATCGTATTTTGTGGCAAAGCCACTATTCATAATTTTTTCATACATGTCACTCTTGATTCATCGCATATCCCGGTACACCGCCGGAGGCATTCACATAGAGTCATATCTTGTTCTAAGTATTGAGTTGTAATTGTTGAGTTGTAAGTAATAAAAGTGTGATGATCATCATTATTAGAGCATTGTCCCATGTGAGGAAAGGATGACGGAGACTATGATTCCCCCACAAGTCGGGATGAGATTCCAGACTAAAATAAAAAAAGAGAGAGAGAAAGAGAGAAGGGACAATGCTACTATCCTTTTCCACACTTGTGCTTCAAAGTATCACCATGATTTTTATGATAGAGAGTCTCCTATGTTGTCACTTTCATATACTAGTGGGAATTTTTATTATAGAACCTGGCTTGTATATTCCAATGATGGGCTTCCTCAAAATGCCCTAGGTCTTCATGAGCAAGCAAGTTGGATGCACACCCACTTAGTTTCTTTTGTTGAGCTTTCACATATTTATAGCTCTAGTGCATCCTTTGCATGGCAATCCCTACTCCTCTCATTGACATCAATTGATGGGCATCTCCATAGCCTATTGATTAGCCACGTCAATGTGAGACTTTCTACCTTTTTGTCTTCTCTCATAACCCCCATCATTATACTTTACTCCGCCCATAGTGCTATATCCAGGGCTTGCGCTCATGTATTGCGTAAGAGTTGAAAAGGCTGAAGCATGTTAAAAGTATGAACCAATTCCTCGGCTTGTCATCGGGGTTATGCATGATGAGAACGTTTGTGTGACAATGTTGAAACATAGCCTAACTATATGATTTTGTAGGGATAAGCTTTCTTTGGCTATGTTATTTTGATAAGACATAATTGCTTGGTTAGCATGTTTGAAGTATTATTGTTTTTATGTCAACATTAAATTTTTATCTTGAATATTTCGGACCTAAATATTCATGCCACAATAAAAAGGATTACATTAAGATGTATGCCAAGAAGCATTCCACATAAAAAATTCTGTTTTTATCATTTACCTACTCGAGGACGAGCAGGAATTAAGCTTGGGGATGCTTGATACGTCTCCAACGTATCTATAATTTTTTATTGTTCCATGCTATCATATATTCTGTTTTCGATGTTTAATGGGCTTATTTATACACTTTTATATTATTTTTGGGACTAACCTATTAACCGGAGGCCCAGCCCAAATTGTTGTTTTTTGCCTATTTCAGAGTTTCGCAGAAAAAGAATATCAAACGGAGTCCAAACGGAATGAAACCTTCGGGAACGTGATTTTCGGAACAAACGTGATCCAGAGGACTTGGAGTCCACGTAAAGTAATCGGCGAGGAGAGCACGAGGTAGGGACGCGCCTACCCCCCCCCCCCAGGCGCTCCCTCCACCCTCGTGTGGCCCATATTGCTCCACCGACGTACTTCTTCCTCCGATATATATCTATGTCCTCCGCCATGAACATTGGAGCTTGCAATAATATAATTTTCACATTATACATCTCATGTACTATTAATCTTCTCAACAGTCAAAGGCGGTTTTGAAAAACGCGAGCATGGTTGTCGGTTGTTGGCTATAAAGAGATGCCACCTCACTTAGAGCCATCATAAAAAAATACTCATATAAGTAATAGGTTGGCTCTTAGGATGGCTATTAGGTTGGCTCTAAGCATTTAATATTTGCACGAGCAAGGTATATGATTGGAAGAGAGTTGCATGCATACTATTTTTTCTTGGTCTATGTGTTATAGTCGGACTATAGAATAAGAGCCCGCTTCACTCACTCTCCTCTCTTCTCACTCCTCCATGTAGGATTTTAATGACATGACAAGTCTTATAGCCTGCTGACTAGGCCTCATTAGACTTGCTCTTAGGCCCTATATAAATGGAAGGAGGGAGTACTATGAGCACTGCATACTCTACTACAGATGTTGTCAGTACTCCACTAGTACTATTGGACAAGGTGCTTAAAAAAGTTACTATTGGACTTGCTATACATGGCGAAATCCTAGTAGGAAGAGCATGCGCGAGAACAAGCACATTCATGTGGTTAAAAACAAATTGGAAACCATCTCTGTTTGAATACAAATCTAGGAGTACGTACGAATCTAACAATATTGATTGGGCGCTGTTGAATGTTGATACTTTTTTCTGTAAGTTTAATCAAAGTAGAGATACTTTGACTACACATAGAACTTATATGTAAACTAGAAAGGATCGGAGGGAGTATATTATACCTTCAAAAGTGAACAAACATTGAATACCATTTATATATGATTTGCGGATGCTATGATCACCGGTTCAAAATTTTGAATCCGCCTTAGGTATCACACATGCACCCACTCATTCTCTCTAGATTTCATCTCGGGGTCTGGAGATCGATTGAAAGAGAACTAGGGTGGGTACAATACGTTTGTTTCGCTTATGAACGTACAATATACTCCCTCTGATCCCCACAGACCCCCCTCCCCGTGGGTCATTTCTATCATAGAAATAGACCAAACATTTATCTCCTTGCACGACACGCAATAGATCTCTCAACATCAATCGATCTCGTCAATATGTGTCGGGGCATGAACCGAATGGGATGTCAAAACTAAGATAGGAAGCGACACGTAGTGGAGGCAAAGTGAAACTTTAAACGAACCGTTTGTTTGTATGCATGTCGGACAAATTACAACATTGGAAATACAAGCATGGTCTAGGCCCACATGCGAATGATACTCGGCGGAATGTTCGAATGAGGCATGTGGGAGGATGAACTCGACCGGAGGGCGGTATGATCGACGGAGAAGAGGGTTGGAGAGGAATGAGAAATAAGCAACGCCACATGATTATACTTGAACGGCTCAAATAAACAATAAGTTGTCTCGTTTTCCCTTCTGTCTTGGTCACGGAGTAAGATACTCCCTCTGTTTTTATTTACTCTGCATATTAGATTTGATTGAAGTCAAACTTCATAAAATTTGACCAAATTTATAGAAACTAGCAAGTTGCCCGTGCGTCGCACGGAACATCAAGATTTTGTGGGAGAAAATGATGAACGAGGGAAGGCCTTATCTGCAAATGTGGAGAGGACTGCGAGTAAATTGTCATAGTTTCCTTCCTATCTGTTAGATATAGATCGGACGGCCTATATTGCTGGATGGCAGGCACACCATCATCACCAACTCTGCTTTTTATAAGAGTATATATATAAGAGTAGATAGATATGGACTGATGATTCGTTTTTGTGTGTATAAACTTAGAAGGTTTGAACCGATACAATGCTAACATGCGAAGTAAATAAACACATAGGGTCTACATACACAATTTATCTTAGGCACTCCAATAGTACATCAACCACACATTCACGCATTTCACATCTTTCTACATCTACGAGAACCTACGAAATGGTTAACGTAAATTGCCTCTCTCTCTCTCCTCCCTGATTTTCCTGGTGGTGGGCCCCTCCCTCCCTCAATCTACAATCAACAGCTCACGCGTTTCACATTACGTTAATTACGTAGCTGGGATTACGTAGGTGTAGCATTACTCGTCCTAAAAAAACCAACTAAGCCAACCTCCCAGCATATCACGCGGGAAAAGACCCGGCCGCGCCGTTTTAGTCGGGATTACCGGATTACTAGTAGTAGTATCGATGGATCGCGCGAAGCACCAAATTTTTTTTTGAGGGGGTAAAGCACCTAGTTTAAAAGGAAAAAAGGCGGTACACTCACAACACCCCGGTCGCGGTCGCATTGCACCCCACACACATTCGGTCCTGCACACGGCTCAGGCAAACGAAATCGCTTCGACTTGCCTCTTCACTGACACGTGGGACTGCACTTGGAGAAACCGACCATGCGCCAAACTCCCCCCGCCCACCGCGCGAAAATCCCCCCAAATCCCAAATTCAACCGCCCTTCGGCCAACTAGGCAATAATATTCCCCAAACCCCCTCCCCCCGCCCCCCTGCACTCCATTCGCTCCGCCAAAGCCGCCCTCCTTGTCGCGTCGATACGTCGGCGCCGCGGTTCGTCGAGGGGACGCACGGCGATCCTCTTGCTTCCACAGTACGCTCTCATAGACTGCCGTCCTCTAGCAGTGCCGCCACTACTAGCGACGTTCTTGTGGAGACGCACGGTGGTCAGCGCCGCCGCCGCTGGCGATGTTCGTGTGGAGACGCACGGCGGTCAGCTTCTCCCATGATACACGCATTCTAGACTGAAGCCCCGTGCATGTCGGTGTAGCACTGAATGTTAGCTGATAGACGCTGTTAATCTCACTGTTTGCCGAAGTAGTTTACAGTCAATATGCTCTACTTAAGAAGCTTCCTTGCCCTGTTCTGCACTCAATCTGCTTAGCTGAGATGGCATGCCAAGCCCGATTAGTTGCTAAAATATCCTACCATATATTTATTGTGACGTAGATTGCCATGGTCTAGTAGCCAATCTTTTAGGTGAAATAGCTCTACACCGTTTTATACTCGATCTTTGTTGCTGAGATGGCCTTCGATAGTTCGATGGCTGTGTGCTCAGCCTCATTGACTGCTGAAACAACCTGCCATAATTTAGCACTCAAATCTGTTTGTTGAATTAGCTTTATATATATTTCGTTACTTAGATATGCTCGTCCAAATATCTTGCCATAGCTTTAGACATCGACGTAGGTATTTTTTTCTGGACTTCATAAAAAAAGCATATATGTTTTTCCTGTAATCTCTAGTAGAAGAACTAATTTGTATGCCTAACAGATGGACAGGACTTGGATAAGTTCTGCTCGAAGATTCTCCGCTGCATATGTCGAGGGGGTTGAAAACTTCATGAACTTTATCAGAGCTGAGTACGATGGCCCGAAATCAGATGTGCTCTGCCCGTGTAGCAGTTGTATGAAATCAGTTACAAGACCCCAGTCAACTATGCAAAATCATCTACACTTGTATGGGATGTTGGTCACACATACTAGGTGGGTTCATCATGGTGAAGCTGTGAACGTCAATGTTACTGACTATGTGGAAGCAGCAGATCACCATCTTGATCTGCCCGATGCTCAGGTGGAAGAGGAGGAGGTGGTGGTGGTGGCGGAACCAGTGAGTTTGACCAACATTGAAACAATGCTACAAAATGCTCGTGCATTTCGTGAACTTTCAGCTGCAGAAGAAAAATGGTGGGCCCGCATGTTGGAACAATGCAACGTGGCTGTCACCCCAGGTAATAAGCTGTCAGTATTCTCAGCTATGGTCACCTTTCTTCAGGTGAAGACATCCGAGCGGATGACCAACAAATCTTTCGATGCGATGTTGACTGCTTTCCGCAAATCTTTCCCAGATGCGTCTGAGCTGCCACAGACCTACAGTAAAATGAATAATTTCCTTCGTGCAGTTGGAATTGGATATGACATGATCCATGTTTGTAAGAATAATTGTGTTCTGTTCCGGAAGGATTATGCCAACTTAAGTGAATGCGCGAAATGCAAATCATCAAGATGGAAAGATGGCGATGCTGTGAAGAGGATTCCTCATAATGTTCTGAGACATTTTCCAATTATACCAAGATTGCAGAGGTTGTTTCATGATGCTGAAACAACAGAGGATGTATTGTGGCATTCTAGGAACCAGGAGTACAGAGATCAGAATGTAATGAGCCATCCATCTCATGGTAGTGAGTGGAAAAGCTTCAATCAGAAACACAAAAAGTTTGCTGCTGACCCGAGAAACATTAGACTTGGCTTAGCTTCAGATGGATTTAACCCATTTGGCCACCAGAGCGCCACATATAGCATGTGGCCAATGCTTGTTATCCCTTACAACATGCGTCCAAATGTCTGCACCAAAGAATCAAACTACATGATGGCCTTGCTCATCCCAGGTCCAAAAAGTCCTGGAAAGGATTTTGATTTATTCATGGAGCCTCTTGTTGAGGAACTTCAACAGCTATGGAGGGGTGTTCTCACTCGAGACCTATATAGCAGCCCACTAGCTGATTTCTTTCTGCGTGCTGTTATAATTTGGTGCATCCATGATTATCCGGCTTTGGGCACTATGTCAGGGCGAATGACACATGGTTACAATGCATGTGTTCGCTGTGACAGGAATCCGCTGTCATACGCAATACTTAGCAAGATCTGTTACATTGGACATCGTCATTTCCTTGCCAAGGACAAGCCGCGTCCTACAAAATACCAAAGACATGTGTTCAATGCAAAGCATGAAAACCGTGATGCGCCAAAGAGGCTCACCGCCGATGAGTTGCAAGTGGAATTAGAGAAGGTCAGGCATATTACACCAAGAAACCATCTTGGTAATGGTAGCGGGAAAAGGAAGCGTGGCAAGGCAGAAGAGAGATTATTGTTTACCCGCAGGTCCACTTTGTGGGACTTGGAGTATTGGAAAGATTTGGATCTGCGGCATAATCCTGATGTGATGCACATTGAGAAAAATATATGTGACAACATTATCGGCACACTTCTTAATATTAAGGCAAGACGAAAGATACCTTAAAATCTAGGATTGATTTGACACACCTGGGTATCAGAAAGGATTTGCAGGTGGAAGATGAAGGTAAACCACGAGATATGGCACCAGTTGTGTACGTCTTAGACAAGGTAAAAAGAAAAGAGTTATGCGAGGTCCTGTCACGTGTGAGATTCCCACATGGATTTGCTTCCAACCCTGAAAGGAGAGTCAGTGCAGATGGAAACAAGGTACAAGGGTTGAAAACTCATGACTGCCACGTCCTACTTCAAAGGGTTTTACCTGTTATCCTTAGAGGATTGGGCCGCCCTGACTTATACAGAGCAGTTGCAGAGTTGGGACAATTCTTCAGGGAACTCTGCAGTAGAAATATCAGGATAGATGCTTTGGAGCGTCTTAGAGACAAGATACCAACTATCCTATGTGACCTTGAGAAGATATATCCTCCAACCTTCTTTGATGTGATGGTGCATTTGGCTGTTCATCTACCTGATGAGGCACTACTTAGAGGTCCAGTACAGTATGGCTAGATGTACCCTATTGAAAGACGGCTAGGCACTTTCAAGGGCTATGTTAGGAATAGAGCTAGACCCGAGAGTTCCATTGCAGAGGCCTACACTGCTATAGAAGCATTGACATTCTGCT
This sequence comes from Triticum aestivum, assembly GCF_018294505.1. NCBI lineage: Eukaryota > Viridiplantae > Streptophyta > Magnoliopsida > Poales > Poaceae > Triticum > Triticum aestivum. Next base: position 300,818,633 of record NC_057802.1, on the reverse strand, counting down.
CAAAATACATTGAAACAGTTGATCAGCTTAGCAAAGAGGTGGATGAAGACAATCCCGGGCTCAATGTTTTCGATTATCCTGTTCGAGTTACACGGAAGAGTCGACAAGAGGACAAACCTAAAGATTTGGACAAAAATGTTTGGTATGTGTTGAATAACTGTCCTGTGATACTATGTTATATCAAGTGCTAAGTACTACAACTTATACATCATAATCTACTAAACTTGCAGCACATTCTTATATATTTAGATGTTTGACGCGATCACTATGTTGTGCAGCATCTACAAAAAGGAGTTACTGCCGTAAAATCCAAGAAACATTGACAAACTGGTTATGGCAGGATTTGCGAAATGGTTCAAGAGCCATGTAAGCTTTTGAATTGCACTGTCAGTTTTTTAATATATTGAGTATATAAGAAGATTAGCTTGTCTATTTTATAACCATAGGTTAAGAAGATGCGGGAGGATGGGCAGGCAGTTGATGATGCCCTTTACGCACTAGCAATGGGTCCTGGTACTCGGGTAAGACATTATGAATTTTGCGTTGTCGGAGATGTGCGCTACAACACCCTTGCATGCGTCGAAGGCAGGAAGACACAAAACAGTGCCATCATGAGCACGGATACGTACGGTAGAGAGACAACTGAAATGTATGCTAACATAACAGACATTGTTCAGTTGCAGTATATCCTAGTTTCGAGGATCATCGATGTGTGGTTTTGTTGTGTTGTCGTTGGTATAACCTATTTTCTAAGAACGCAAAACCCAGAGCTGATGATTATTTCAAATCCATCAATGTCAAGGCGGCGTACCAGACCAACGAGCCTTTTATTTTGGCAAATCAAGCAACACAGATATTTTTCTTGGAAGACACATTTGCACATAGCGATGACTGGAGAGTATTGCAAAGGTTTGAGCAGAGGAATTCGTTTAATGAAGTTGCACAACAAGATGATGCTTACACTGCTCCTGATGTACAAGATTCCACAGATGTTCCTAATATCTTGGTAGTGACCCGACCTCAGACGGTCAAGTCTTTGTGCTTAAGTGTCATCCCTAGATCGGTATGCTGACACACACAGTACTCGAGGATTTATAACAGAGGTAAATCACATGTATAAAGTTATGTAAATATTATTACCTCAATCCAAATAGCGGAAGTAACACCAAGGTTGTGGATTCCCATCAACACCAACGGGAAAGTTGAGTGTAGAAATCATAACCCTAACGTATCACTTGCTCGTCGTAAGATTTCCTGCAACATGAGACGTTGCAGCCATGTAGGTCAGTACATTGAATGTACTGGCAAATTCACACCATAGGATAACGATGAATAATAACTATCACTACATGCATATTTGGCTGGTGGAAAAGCTCTATGGTTATAATGTTTTTGTGAAAAGCCAATTTTTCTCTACTGCAAAGGAATATATTTTATTTCACTACAAAGTTGGTTGAAAAACATTGAGAAGGTTCCTCCAACTCAATCCCAAGTTAATAATCATCAACCCAACAAATTAATTAATTAGAGTGATGAGATCAATACGATAATCCAAGAACCAGATACTCAAGATGTCCATAACCGGGGACACGGCTAATCATGATTAGTTTGTACACTCTGCAGAGGTTTGCACACTTTTCCCCACAAGACTCGATCTCCTCCGTTGGATTTCTCACACTACATGGTGTTTGAGAAACGGATGACCGAGACACAGTCTTTCAGAAACATTAACTCTTTACTCTGGGTAGACAGTTACACCTACTTTCCCTCTACATCTGCTAGCCTACCACTGAAAGAGGTCATGCAACTTACTCAACTATGCTAGAGCCCATAATAGCTTGTGGCTGCACACGGAAGTTTCTAGCATGAATAATCTTATGATCCCTTTGAGCTTGGGTGGCATTCCATAGGGCGATCACACGGGTACTCCGGGATTCCCTTGGGCAAGCACTGGGTTCTCCAGGTGCCCGGGCGAACCACTGGGTGCTCCAGGGTGCCCCAACCAATCCACCCAGATGTGTATTAAAGTAGCCACCTTAAGTTTAACCATTAGTAATAAACAACTCTCACATCTGTCATGGATCACTCAAACCAAACCACGTCTACGAGCATAGCATAGCGATATAAGCATAACGTAGTAACTCCCCAGGGTTTGAATATAACGACAATAGCTTCTACCTCATCAACTACTTCCCAATACCCACATGTTACCAAATCCTGACCATGCAATGTTTGAGGGGTTGAAACTAATGCATAAAAACTAGGTATGAAAAATATGATCAAAGTGTGAACTTGCCTTGTACGGTTGATGAAGATGGTTCGCACCCATAACTCCTGATAGCTCTACTCGTCACACTCCGGTCAATCTATCGTAAGCAAGCAATAGTAACCACACATAAGAAATCACTCAAAAGATCGGGAAGAACGAAGAAGACAATTCGGAAAACATTAAAACCAAGCAAATAACTCTTGCAACATAAAACAATTTCTAACAGTACCAAAATTAGGTGAATTTGGCCTTATCAGAAAGTTTATGTCAAGAGCTTCGATTTTCAAAAAGAATCAACTAAATCAGAGTTATAAAACTCAAGTTACGATCAAACGAAGTTCAAATACAAATATGTTTGTATTCAAATTTTAAAACTTTCAAAAATATGTTTAAGTTGTTTTACTCGATAGAGAGGATCGCAACGAAGAAGTGGGCGTTGGTTTCGTTGGATTTGGATAAACGGGTAAAAAGTAGCGAAGGTTTGAAGATCAGGGACCAATCTGTAAATAAAATATTCACGGGTGGCTCCCTGGCCGGAAATTAAAAAGAAAAAGAAAAATCTAACTAACGAACGTTCGCTACCGAACTCTAACGAACGAAAATGTTCGCTAAAACTATCTAAACAGAGAACGTTCGCTACTTAAACGATCTAATAAAAATAAAACCGATCTATATGAATAAACCAAACTAAATAAAAAACCGGGGCGGTTTGCGGTTTATACCGGTTCACGAAAAAGACCGGCGGGTCGGGCGGACCGGGGCGGTTTGCGGTTTATACCGGTTCACGAAAAAGACCGGCGGGTCGGGCGGACCGGGGCGGCGGATTGGGTTTCGGCCGGCGGTCTCCGGCGCGGGCGCCGGGGAGGCAGCGCCGGCGGTGGTGGTGCGGCGTGGGCAGCGGCGGGCGGTGCGGGGAGAGGAGCGCGGCTACGGCTGCAGGCGGCGGCGCGAGCAGCGGCGGGGCAAAGTGGCGGCGGCGCTGGTGGTGTGCAGCGGCGGCGACAGCGCTGCGCGACGGCGGCGCGAGATGCCAAGGGTAGGCGGCGGCTGCGGGAGAGAGAGGGCGGTGGCGAACGGGGTCCAGGGGGGCCCGGGTGCGGCTTAAATAGAGGGGGGAAGACTTGTGTTGGGTCTGTCCATAGGTGAGATCAATGTGATCAATTTTTTTGAAGATACAAAACATGCTCAAAAATTCTGAGAAAAATTGGAGACACACATTCATGTGTGATGTACAAGCTTAAAAAGTTTCTGCTCCTAATTCGAACTACACTTACTGGAATAAAAAAGACAAAATCAGATGTAAATAGTGTCAAATACTATTCACCCCAAAGCTGACACTATTCATAGTCGAATTTGTCTTTTTCGAATCTCTAACTATAGATCGAGTTTTGAGCTGATTTTTTCCGGAGTTATAGATATACCCCGCAGATATGTTGTACATTTTTTTCAGATTTTTTGTATTGTCTAAATATGAAATGTTTGGATTGATCCTATGATCCCACCTAAAGGGATGATCCTATACAAGTCTCCCCCTAAATAGAGGGGGGGGGGGCGAACCTCGGGAGGAGTCCCGAGCTCCCACGGCGGCGCGGCGGTGCTCCGAGCGGAGTCCCGCTCAAAGACGGAGGCGGAGGCGGCGGGGCGCTGGGCTGCGGCCTGGCCCGGTTGGCTGGGCCGGCCCAGTCGGAAAGTGTTTTTTTAAATCAGTTTGGCAGAAAAAAACCAACTTAAAAAAATACTATAGGCGTATAATATATCCGAATTTTCAGAAAAAGATTTTCTACGACATGAACATTTTTCTAGAGTCAAATAAAATCCACACAAATTCAAATAATTCAAATAGTGCTACTGCTACAATAAAATCCAATAAAAATCATTTTAAAAATACCAAAATGATTTCAAATTTATTTCTCTCCAATTTTCTGATGTAGGGAATCATTTTACCCTAATTTCTGTATATTTTATTTTTGGAGAGAAATAATTTGAATAAAACCCAAATAACCCCAAATTGAAAATAATTTTCAAAAGGGATTTTCAATTTGATTCTTGGAAACTCCCAACTCATATTTCATATGATTTGAAGAATTCATTTTATCTTCTCTCATGAAAATCATTGAGTTGCTTAAAGTTTCTGAATTTGAAAATAGTTCCAAATGAAATTCAAATATTTTCAAATACCCTTTTCATTTAATTAAATGGAAGAAGTCATGTCATCTTCTCTCTAGGGTTTTGTATTTGAAAGAATTTGAATTCACGGAGATCACAAATGCAAAATGAAAGTTTGGGAAAGTCCTTTTATTCCCTCTCATTTAACTTTCAAAAATTTTCGAATTTCACTCAATTTCACACAATCAATCAAACAATCAAACATAACTATCTATTTATTATAACATTCCAAAATTTAGAATTTTGGGATGTTACAAACCTACCACCCTTAAAATGAATCTCGTCCTCGAGATTCGGAGAGGCTAGAAAGAAATAGGTTAGGTTCGGGGTCTTCTCAAAATCCATCGATCATCACAGGGGCCAACAATTTATGGTTTCTCCTGCAGGAAATGGGTCTGGCTTCATTCTCACCGTATGACCTACGATTGGCAACAACTGCCTTGTACAAGGGAAAATTGTCATACCATTCTAAGGTTTAAAGAAGGTTCTAGGCAAGTCACTCAGATGTACCATCCCATATAGCAAGGCGAATAATAAGAGTAAGTCGGTATGGTGATCAATCCATCCCGCACCCAAATCATTACCTTCTATATGGTTTCGCGAATCTCGTATTCTAACACTCGGTCATCCTCGCAAGCATTGCAAAATTTTCTCTTGTCAACGAACTAAGTTCGGAAGAAAAATCCATAGATTCTGCAAGCCGAACAAACATCTATCGTTCCTTCACAACTCTCAGGTTTTACGTTACTCCTATAAGGTCGTCTGTTGATAAAGTCGTAACTTCTTCCAGGGTTTTTCCTTCAGCAAGAGTGTGCTTGCTTCTTGGCAGGTCCTGGGGCCTATGGGTTATGGCCCATCTCATCACTTGCAAACCTTGAAATCATCATCGGGGCAACTCATCATTATTCCAACATCCAGCTTCCTAGCATACTTAAAAATCCATCCAATTGTATTGTCTCCCTTCCTTCTATTTGTACCAACTCAGACGTAATTACTCACTCATCATGGAGTCACAATTGCTCCATATTACCAACATTATACCTCCTTTATATCCAATAGTACTTCATTCCTTCATGGTGGCAACATTTAACTACTACCAGGAGTTGGTAGACAAGGGTCTCATGATTGAAGGGAAGCAGTAGCAGATTGAGAGCCGCAAGAGGAAGTATGGACAAGGGAAGTACAATTCAGGAGCTCAGCAGAAGCCTCGCTTTACCCCGAACTCGGGAGGATACACCCATAACCATGGAAGCCACACTCACAATGGAGGAGGTTCGCATAACCACAGTGGCCCCAAGAATGGAAATGGGAATGGAGCAAGCAGCAATCAGAACCGCTCTAATCCAGCCACACCCGCCAAGAAGGATTTAAGTCACATTACTTGTTTCAAGTGCGGAAAGACTGGACACTATGCCACTGAGTGCCCTGAGGCGAAGAATGGGAATGGCAATGGAAACTCTGGGAAGAAGCCCAACCCTTTCAATAGGGGACAGGTGAACCACGTAAATGTGGAGGAGGTTGAAGAGCAGCCAGATGCAGTTATCGGTAAGTTTTTGGTTAAGTCATTTACCGCAATCGTTCTTTTTGATGCTGGTGCATCGCATTCATACATATCAAGGGGATTTTTGGATAAGTATAAGTTGCCCACTAAAGTTTTTAGGACACCTATGCTAGTAACCTCACCCAGAGCTGAGTATATGGCAAGCAGTGGATGTTTTCAGTTGCCATTAACCATAGGTAGTCATGTTTTCCCCTCTGACTTGATAATTCTGGAGTCGCAAGGGTTGGATGTGATACTAGGAATGGATTGGCTGTCGATGTATGGAGGAAACATCGATTGCGCCAGTAAGGCAATACTTCTTACCACCCCGGAGGGAAAAAGGATCAAGTATGTATCTAGGCATGTGCCAAGGAGAACTCAAGTAAATTCCCTCTCAGGAGTTGTTCAGGAGGAAGTGCCTATTGTGAATGATTATCCAGACGTGTTTCGAGAGGAACTACTAGGCATGCCGCCAGATCGAGACATTGAGTTTTTGATAGAGCTGTTGCCAGGCACCGGGCCTATATCGAAGAGACCCTACTGGATGCCCGCTAATGATCTGGAAGAGATCAAGAAGCAGATTAAGGAGTTACTGGAGAAAGGTTACATCCGATGAAGTTCATCACCATGGGGAGCCCAGTGCTCTTGGTTGAGAAGAAGGATGGATCGTTGACAATGGTTGTCGATTATCGTGCGCTGAATGAAGTGACGATCAAGAACAAGTACCCATTGCTGATGATCAATGATCTGTTTGACCAGCTACAAGGAGCTAAAGTGTTTTCGAAGATCGATCTGCGATCGGGATATCACCAGTTGAAAATTCGAGAAAAGGATATACCTAAGACAGCTTTTACCACAAGGTATGGGCTATATGAGTATACGGTTATGTCATTTGGATTGACTAACGCCCCTGCCTATTTTATGAGCATGATGAACAAGGTATTCATGGAGTTCTTGGATAAGTTTGTAGTGGTGTTCATTGATGATATCTTGGTATACTCGAAGAATGAAGAGGAGCACAAGGAAGATTTGCGCTTAGTCCTCGAGAAGCTCAGGGAACATCAGTTATATGCCAAGTTCAGTAAATGTGAGTTTTGGTTGAAGTAAGTTGGATTTCTTGGACATGTTATATCATGAGAAGGTATAGCAGTGGATCCTACCAAGGTTCAGTCTGTCACTGAGTGGTTGGCACCCACCTCAGTTGGAGAGATCCGCAGTTTTCTGGGACTCGCGGGATACTACCGGAGATTTATTGAGAATTTTTCCAAGATTGCAAAGCCTATGACGGTCTTGTTGAAGAAAGATACCAAGTTCCATTGGACTGAAGAATGCGAAGCAAGTTTCCAGGAGTTGAAGAAACGTTTGACTACAGCCCCAGTGCTGATTCTGCCGGATATACGCAAGGATTTCCAAGTGTATTGCGACGCCTCTCGCTTAAGACTTGGAGGATTACTTATGCAAGACAGAAGAGTTGTTTCGTATGCCTCACGACAACTTCGACCACATGAGTTGAACTATGCCACCCATGATTTGGAGTTAGCAGCTGTGGTGCATGCGCTCAAGACTTGGAGACATTATCTCATTGGAAACCGTTGTGATGTGTACACGGATCAAAAGAGTTTGAAGTACATTTTTACTCAGAAGGAGCTAAACCTCAGGCAGAGGAGATGGTTGGAACTCATAAAGCATTATGATATGAAGTTGCACTATCATCCAGGAAAGACCAATGTCGTAGCAGACACTTTGAGCTGGAAGAGTTATGTTAATACCCTCGTAAGCGGAGGATTGCCAAGGGAGTTAGTAGAAGATCTCAGGGAGCTTCGTTTGGAGATCGTCCCTAGAGGTTTTGTTGCAGCGATGGAAGTTCAGTCTACATTGTTGGGAAAGATTCGAGAAGCTCAGAAGGATGACAAAGAAATTGCCGAGATAAAGGAGAGAATGAGCCAAGGAAAGGCCAAAGGATTTCGTGAGGATGAGCACGACACCTTGTGGTTCGAGGACCGTGTTTATGTGCCCAATAATGCAGAAATCAGGAAGTTGATACTACAGGAAGCTCATGACTCGCCATACTCGATACACCCCGGAAACACCAAGATGTATTTGGATTTGAAGGAGCATTTCTAGTGGACTGGTATGAAGAAGGATATGCCGAGTATGTAGTAGTATGTGATGTATGTCAAAGAGTGAAGGCAGAACATCAGAAGCCAGCAGGATTACTGCAGCCTATGCCTATACCCGAATGGAAGTGGGATAAGCTTCGCATGGATTTTATCACCGGATTACCCAGGACCCGATCGGGATATGATTCTATCTGGGTAGTAGTGGATCGTCTGACCAAAGTAGCTCACTTTGTCCCAGTGAAAACCACTTACACAAGTGCGAAGTTGGCCAAGATATACATGACCAAGATCGTATGTCTGCATGGAGTTCCGAGGACAATCGTATCAGATAGAGGAACACAGTTTACTTCAAAGTTTTGGCACCAGCTGCACCAGACTTTGGGAACCAGACTAGAGTTCAGTACAACTTTTCATCCACAGACAAATGGACAGACTGAGAGAGTCAATCATATTCTGGAAGACATGTTGAGAGCTTGTGCGCTAGACTATGGATCTAGTTGGGATGATAACTTGCCATACGCGGAGTTTTCTTACAACAATAGCTACCAGGCCAGTTTGAAGATGGCACCGTTCGAAGCCCTGTATGGAAGAAGGTGCAGAACACCGTTGATGTGGGATGAAGTTGGAGACTGTCAGTTGTTTGGACCAGATATGATCAGAGAGTCAGAAGAGAAGGTTAAGCTGATTCGGGATAGACTGAAGGTAGCTCAGTCCAGGCAGAAGAGTTATGCAGATTCAAAACGCAAGGAGGTATTCTATGAAATCGGAGACTGAGCATATCTTTGTGTGTCCCCTCTGCGAGGAGTTAAACGTTTTGGAGTTAAGGGAAAGTTAGCCCCGAGATTTGTGGGACCATACCGAGTTTTGGAACGTATGGGAGAAGTGGCCTACAAGTTGGAGTTACCCGAGGGACTGTCAGGAGTTCATGATGTGTTCCACGTTTCCCAGTTGAAGAAGTGTCATGCTGAGATGGCCGATACTCCTCTGAGAGATACAGTGCCCCTGAAAGCAATTCAGTAGGACATTGATTTGACCTATGAGGAGAAACCTGTCAAGATTCTCGAGTTTTCCACCCAGGTTACGCGCAGCAAGATCATCAAGTTTTGTATAGTTCAGTGGAGCCACCATACTGAGGATGAAGCCACCTGGGAACGAGAGGATGATCTATGGAAGGACCACCCACACCTATTTTCTAGCCAACCCGAATCTCGAGGGCGAGATTCATCTTAAGGGGGGTAGGTTTGTAACATCCCAAATTTTCAATTTGGAATGTTATACATAGGTCATTCATGCATATCATATTTTATTGCATTTCGTTCTGCGATCCTCGGAATTCTAAGCAACTCAAGGACCTACGGAGAGAGTTGGGGATTTCACGTTTTTCATATTTGAATTTTATCAAATATCGAAACAAGGATCACTTTGATTCTTATTATTTTTCTCTCCAAAAATATTTCATATTAAAATATATGAGCGGAGATAATAAGACTTCTCCAAAATAAATGAAATATTGGAGGAAATTTTTTAAAATCAAATACGAATTTTTATTTGGATTTTATTGTGATTTTATTTGAATTAGGAAAAATATGCGTTTTTCAAAATTGCATTAGAGGCCCAAGTAAATGCTCACTTTGTCCGCAATATTATTAGAGGACCGCCAAAATTTATTTCAGGATTTTTGGAGTCTGTTTAGTATTTCTTTTAATGGTTTTCTGTGTTAGTATTTTTTTCTAAAAAAAAGGTAACCGACTTACCGGGCCGTACCCGAGCCGGAAACCTCTGGCCAGGGGCTTTATAAGCTGCGCCGCCCGAGGCCCCAACCCACCGAAGCCCGCAGACGGGCCCCAAACCCTAACCCTAAGCCGCCGCCGCCGCGCCGCTGCCCGCCCCGCCTCCCGCCGCTGCCGCGCTACCGCCGCCGCCTCCCGCCGCTACCACCGCCGCCCGCCATCGCCGAAGCCGCTGCCGCCGTCGCCGGATCTCGCCGAGCTACCGCCGTTGACCGTTTGACCGGTCTTTTTTTCTGAAAACCCTAAGACCGGTTTTTTTATTTATATCAGTTTTTGTTTTGATTTTTGTCGGTTCGGTTAAATAGCGGACTTTCGTCCGTACGTTCGTTTTAACGAACGATGTTCGTTCGTTAGCCGCAGTCAGCGAACGCTCGTTCATTAGTCTGTTCGTCAATTTTCTTTTTCCAGGGTTTTCCGCGATTATTTTCGATCGCGATTTCTGCGCTAATCTTCGTTCTAGTATAACTTTTCACTCGTTTATCCAAATCAGGTGAAACAAGCGTCTAGATCTTCGTCTCGAAGCCCTCTTTCTGTTTAACCAACTTGAACAAGATTTTGGTTCTGTAAAATTTGACTTTAGTCCAGATTAGTAAACGGATCTTGTTTCTTTCGTGGTTTGAGTTTCGTTGCTCCGTTTGATTTGATTCTTTTTGCAAACCGGAGTTCTTCAGTTGAACTTTCTAGTTAGATCTTATTTGAGTTTTACCCGTGCATCTTTGCTTGAGTGCTTATGTATGCTATTGTTTGTTTGCGATAGAATTCCCGGAGTGCGAAGCGTGCTACTACGAGTCACTAGGTTTTGCAGATCGTCAGCAAGGCAAGTAACACATTGATCATACTCTTTTCATACACAACTTTTATGCATTAGTATCAATCCTCAAACATTGCATGATTAGGATGTGATTAACTTATGGGTTTTGGGAAGTAGTTGATGAGGTAGAACCTATTGCCCTGTTTATTATCAAACCCCTGGGAGTTACTTCTACGTTATGCTTATATTGCTATGCTATGCTCGTAGACGTGGATTGGGTTTGAGCGTATCCATGAAAGATGAGAGATTGTTAATTAATGGTTAACTTAAGGTGGCAACTTTAATACACATCTGGGTGGATTTCTTGTGGGCACCTGGAGAATCCAGTGTTGTCCTAGGATATCCCGGAGTACCCGTGTGATCATCCTACGGTCCGCCACCCAGGCTCAAAGGGATCATAAGATTATTCATGCTGGAAACTTCTGTGTGCAGCCACAAGCTATTATGGGCTCCAGCATAGTTGAGTATGTTGCATGACCTCTTTCAGTGGTGGGCTAGCAGATGTAGAGGGAAAGTAGGTGTAACTGTCCACCCAGAGTAAAGAGTTAGTGCTTCTGAAAGACTGTGCCTCGGTCATCCGTTTCTCAAACACCATGTAGTGCGAGAAATCCAATGGAGGAGATTGAGTCTTGTGGGGAAAAGTGCGCAAACCTCTGCAGAGTGTACAAACTAATCATGGTTAGCCGTGTCCCCGGTTATGGACATCTTGAATATCTGGTTCTTGGATTATCATATGGATCTCATCACTCTAATTTAATTTGCTGGGTTGATAATTACTTTTAATTGGGATTGAGTTGGAGGAACCTTCTCAATATTGTTCAACTACCATGATAGTTAAATAAAATTATTTTCCTTTGTTGTAGGGAAAAATTGGCTTTTCACAAAAACATATTAACCATAGAGCCTCCACCAGCCATACATGCATGTAGTGATAGCATTTATTCTGTTCATTGCTCTATTGTGTTACTATGCCAGCATATTGCATGTGCTGACACGTTTTCGGGCTGCAACGTATCATGTTGCAGACTTTTCAGACGAAGAGTAAGGTTCGCTAGGCCATTGTCATGCACTCAGCTATGCCGTTGGAGTTGATGGACTCCTTTTATCTGCCAAGCCTTCCGTTGTTATCTTATTTAGATGGCCTTAAGCCATATTTATTGTAATAAGTTCTCTTTTGAGACACTCGATGTAATAAGTGTGTGATTGCTACTCTGTTATAAATCTTTCGAATATTGTGTGTGTCAGCATTACCGATCCAGGGATGACACTTAAGCACAGAGACTTGACCGTCTGAGGTCGGGTCGCTACAATCTTTGAGAACCATCACGTCAATGATGCCGGCGAAAAGATTGCCTGTCCGGTTGTGGATATACAAGAGTTGATCAAGAAGAAGCCAACGTTTGAGGACATTGAGGATGAATTCAGACTGATACACTGTGGGGAATTACGATTCAGACTGATACACATGGTGAAGATGTTGACGCTGCTGCTGCGGATGATGATTAGATTGCTTTTGTCGTATTTGCCTATCAGAAGACGTTTTTTATCTACTATGTGAAATTGTGTTTGCTATGAGAACTGAAACCTGATGAACGTGTTGTTTAGTATTTTGCTGTGAGAACATCACTTGTTATGTATGTTGATTTGTGTTTGGTGATTGTATGACGACTAAAACATGATGACATTGTTGTTTAGTTGTACTCATATTTGGCTGTGAAACTTGAATTTGATGACATAGTTTGCTGTTGGACTGCAATTTGCTCGACGTCTTTGAATGGGAACAAAGCTGACCCGACAGGGCCTCCGCTAATTTATTTATTTATTACCAAAAGGGCCTCTGCTATTTATTTATTTATGAGCGAAAGGGGATACCCCCAATTTCCGTTAATAGAAATCATTAGATGTTCACAACACTACGCCCAGCCTGCTACACATGTTTCATTCATTACTAGTTTCAGCAAAGTGCTCATGTCATAGCCACTAAATACATCACGAGTGCTACATACACTGCAAATAAAGGGACAATCATCCTACAGAGCACATCAATTTTGCCCATTATCTTCACAAGCTCTTTCGTCTCCTCATTGCTGTCAAGGTCGTTCAGCAGCTCATGCTTGGCCATGATCAGAGGAACTGCATCGTTAACCTTGTGCTCTGCATCTTCCTCTTCTGTCGTTCCTTCAGTTACTTGTCCAACACCCCAACCTGCTGATATTTGGATTCCTCAGCTAACCAAATAATCAGCGTAGTTGCATTCCCCCACATCAGTAACTTCCCAGAAATACAAATCACACGAATCTTCCCTTTTCCGCATGAATCAAATTGGAAGATCATCAACCAAACTATTAAAAAAAATCAGCAACTGAAAGCACCAGAACAACACTTAAACATATTATTACCCCATGATTTGGGCATTTGTAGAAGACTCGGCCAGGGCTGAGGATTGTGGTTGAGACGTGACGGATGACTCTGCGTGATTTGCAGCAGTGGCACCACACCAATGGCAGCGGGTTGCGATGAGCAACCGACAGTGATGCGTGTGTCGGCGGGGGTGTGATGAGACCCACAGGCGATGGTACGGGTGGCGACTTGGCGCATATCTGGTTGTTGCCTGCTAAAGAGCAGGTGGACGAGCAGCCAGCGGACCTGGTTACTGCGGCTAGAGCTTCTCATGCTGGGCAGAGTAAGTAGAGAAGAGGAGATGCGAAAGTTGGATATGTCAGTTTCATTACTTGCAGAGTAGCATAGCACCATATATAGTCATAGTCTAGGTTTGGATTCGAACCAGCTACAGGAGCACGTCTCTCTTTTTTCTAAAACTCAGCAACGCCTCTTTACTGGTACACTAGCTTGTTCTGTACGCCTTCTCAAGTCTTTGATATTTTTTCTTTTTTTTTTTGCAAGGAAGGAACGAGGAAAGAATTGAGAGTTCCTGGGACTCGAACCCAAGACCTCTCAGTTGAAAACCAAGGGTGCTAGTCACTTATGTGGCGAATGTTCCCTGGGAGGAGGACGGCAGACAAACGCATTTTCCTCGCAGTTTTAGTTGCAACACAAGATCGAACTGTCGCAATTTCGGGAATGTTATCAGGCGAACGAGCCCAGTTTTTCTTTTCTTCCTATATATAAAAAAGTATGCTACTTGGTGTCGGCTTAGTCAAAAAACGATGTGCCAACCTTGACCGTTGGATTGACATTCAATGTCTGTCATGTTTCTTCAGTCTCTTCTTCCTCAAGCCGCCAAAGCCAAACCAGCGCCGGCGGGACCGCCTGCTCCCGCCTCCCACGGCTGGCTGTGCTGCTGCGCATGCATCGTGGCCACATCGCACCCTAAAACACTGCGCATCTTCCCCAACTCCAGTTCATTCCTGTCTGAGGCCTCACCATCGTCCTCCGCCTTGGTTCGCTCGCCGCGCCGCCACCCTCCGGTGTTGTCAACATGGTCAACAACCGAGAGGAATAAGGAGATGACTGTACATGGTGAGGATGACAGTAGGGACCTAGCAGTGCGCGCAGTAATTTTGTTTTTTCGGGACGGAGAAGGGTATCAACTGGGTTGTGCGGGAGCTGTGGCCCATCTAGCCCAGGGTTTTATTTCATAAGTTTACCACATGACCAGCCCAGTTTGTTTTTTTCCTTTCTGAAAATGGCTAGCCCAGCTATTTTGTTTTTTGTAGAATAACCAATGTAGGCCTACTTGCTTTTCTATGCCCTGCTGGGCTGGAAATCTTTCAAGACGAGCAGGGATGCATTTTGCCTAGAAAATGGGCTATAAGTAATAAGAAATGGGCTATAAGTAATAATAAATGGGCTGTAAAATGAAAAAATACAGCAAACAGGCAATTAGTTCCAAAATACTTTTTTCTTTCGGATTTTGATATTTTAAATTTCATTGTTTTTGTGCAGGTAAAATTTCATTGGATTTAAGTTAAGGTATGTTTAGTTTTTAAATTAATTTGAATCTGGCTAGAAATTTTGGGTTGTATGCTGTTTGGGACAGATTTGGAGGCTGACTTGTCGGTCTACTAGGTTGACATGTACGAAAGGCTTTGTCAACTTAGTCCACAAACGATTCTAGCAGCAGCGACCGTTGGATGTTAATCCAACGGTAGGGCTGCTTCTTCAATATCTGATCTTCTTGCTCCAGCCAACCAAACCAGTGCCGGTGGGACTACCTGCTCCCGCCTCCCGTGGCCGGCTGTGCTGCTGCATAGGCCGCACCGCCCCACCCTACTCCATTGCTGGCCAGGCCAATCCTCTACTCACCCACACCTCCTGTAATTTTCCAGCGACGGCAGCCGAACTAGTAAACCCTCGTACTCCCCACCGCGTGGGCAACCACTGCCGAGTCTTCCCGACTCTGTGTCGTTCCCTTCCTAGGCCTCGCCGTCGTCCACCGCCCTGGTGCTCTCGGCGCGGCGTGGTCAACATGGTCAACGGACGACATCCATCGGAAGTGGACTGTACGTGGAGATGCTGACAGCTGGGTCCACGGCCGCACACAAGGAAATGCCTCGTTATTATGCGCAAAATGATGATTCATCCACCTAACAGCTGGGACCCACCGGAAGCGCCTCTGTATTTCGCAAAAAAATGTCCGTCCCACTGACAGCTCAGACCCACCAGCTATATCTTCGCACACAAGGAAGTGCCTCCTTATTATGCACACAAAAAATGAATACTCCCCTGCTAGCTGGGACCCACCATAGTGGGAGGCTGACTTGTGGGGCTACTAAGTTGACGCGGACGGAGGGCTTTGTCAACTTAGTCAATATGAACGATTCTAGCTCCGGTGACCGTACAATGTCCATCCAACGGCCGTAGTGCTTCTTCAACCTCTGGTCTTCTTGCTCCAGCCGCCCAAACCAGTGTCGGCCGTGCCGCCTGCTCCTGCCTCCTGTGGCCGGCAGTGCTGCCACGGAGGCCTCACCACCCCTACTACACCCACCACTGGCCAGGCCATCCCTCTACTCACCCACACCCCTTGTTATTGTGCGGCGACGACAGCCTCACACCAAAGCCGAACCAGTGAACCCTCGTACTCCTCTCCGCATGGGCATCCACTTCCGCGTCTTCCCTGGCTCCGCGTCGTCCCCTTCCTAGGCCTCGCCGTTGTCCACCGCCTTGGTACTCTCGGCGCGGCGTGGTCAATGTGGTCAATGAACGACTTCCATCGGAAGAGTACTATACGTGGAGAAGCTGACAGGTGGGTCCATGGCCGCACCAAGGAAGTGCCTCCTTATTACGCAAAAAATAATGATTCCTCCACCTGATAGCAGGGACCCACCAGACGGGCCATCGTATTTCACGAAAAAAACGTTTCCCCTGATTGTTGGGACCCACCAGCTACATCTTCGCACGCAAGGAAGTGCGTCCATATTACGGGCAAAAAAATGATCCGCCCCCTGACTGCTGGGACCCACCAGCTACATCTTCGCACGCAAGGAAGTGCCTGACAGTCAGGACCCACCTGGTCGAAGCGTACGTAGCATTCTCATTCTGGTCGCGAACGTGTACGTACATACTGGTCGATCGGTCTGTCTGCAGGCTGCAGCGATGAACCGTGGCCGAGTAAGGAAGGGCACGTGTCGTAGTAGAGGCGCGCACGTAGCATGTATACGTACGTACAGCTAGGGTGCAAGAAAGTAAATACGGCCACGTACGTACATACCGGCGGGGTCTCGAACGCCTACTCGCGCATACGTACGGCTAGGGCTCGTGTACATAGCTGGGTCGGAACGGAGAAACTGCGTCGTCGTGTTCATCGGGAGCCAACCGGCTTGGACGGAACAGCCGGTCGAAACGAGGCCTGGCGTACCGCAGAACGCAGGAAACGGCCTTGTGTTCGACCGGCCACGGTCGAAACGGGATCCTGTTCATCGGGAGGGGTCTGGCATACCGCAAAACGGAGGAAACGGACTTCTCTTGGACCTCCTACAGTCAAAACGGGGCCCTTTTGATTGGGAAGGGTGTGGCGTACCGCAAAACAGAGGAAACAGACTTGTGTTAGAGCCCTACGGTCGAAACAGGGGTCCTATTCATCGGGAGGGGTGTGGCGTACCGCAAAATGGGACTCCACGGGATACTATTCATCTCCACCGTCGACTGCCTCCATGGGCTACTGTTCATCCACCTTCGACCTCCTCCAGCCTCCACCTGCGACTGTTCATCCACGGGCTCCTGTTCATCCAGTGTGATAGCCTGGTTTTTGCCCTCTCTTCTTTTTCTGATTTTTATTTGGTTTTTATTTGAATTTGGAGTTTTGGATCATTTCAGTTGGACTTAAACACTTGGGCATCACCTTGATTTTCACCCTGTGACTCATCCCTCTCCCGAGCCATCATTTCTTCTCTGGTTAACCTCAAAATAATATTATGAATATTTTTCTTAAATGAAAAATATTCATTTCCTCCTCCAAAACCCTAACTAGCCACATGTGTTCCAAAGCAACCCCTATTTTTCTTGCCCACAAAAATCTGATAAAATTCCCAAATATTCTTTGAACCCTAGGGCACCTTTCTGAGCAAAAATACTGCATCACTTCTAGAATATTTTTGCTACAGAAAATATTTTCTGTTCTGACTAGAAATGGTAGTTTCTACAGCAACTACCATTTTACTTGCTCCAATACTGCTGAATTTTCTTGTGCATCACTACCTTCCTAGATGATTTCTAACCTCCAAAGCTCAGCTCCCAACTCCTACTAATTTGACCACAGTTAACTCTCAAAGTTACTGCCCAGAAACTTACCAGGAAGTGAAACTCCAACTTACAGCACCTCGGCTTGACTCAAAGCATTGGCACAACCCAAAACACCAAGGACTACACGCCAGACATGAAATTGGGGCCAGCGGTGGCTCTATGCCGAAGTGCACGCGGTGACCACGCGTGTGCATGCTGCCAGCATGCTAGCCGACATGCTCTGAGTGCCGCCAAGCGCTCTGTTCGTCGCGTGCTCGCTTCCCCGGCTACCGCACCTCGCCAAACTTCGCCACCATCACCGTCTCGACGCCCTTAACCCCTCCTGGCGCTCACCGACACCGGAGCTCGCCGCAGCGAGCACGGGCTCGAACCGGCCAACAGAACAGTGCGCCGCGCACTGTGTTCTTCGCCACCCCCTCGTTCCTGTGCTCGTCGCCGCCCTCTCACAGTGCCTGCGTGAGCTGCGTCGCCTTTCCCCTCGCTCATTGACGCCGTTCGTCACCGGGCGCTGTGTCCAGGTGTCCTCCGGCGGAGCCAAATCCCCTCACCTCGCTCGCCTATAAATGCAGCCCTCCCCAGCCCTCTCGAGCATCACAAACTCACCTCACACACTCCACAAGATAGTAGGTACCCGTAGCCTGGCCGGGCAGGCCTCGGGCCGCCGTTCCCTAGCTCGAGCTCGCCGGCAATCCCCGCGGTTCACCCCCACCGCTCCAGCCCCTCTAAGGCTCATGCTACTCTTCCAGAGCCTCCATCGTGCTGCAGTGGTGTCGTCCGACCCGTTTGGAGCCACTGGTGCCGCCTCCCGTCGCCGTCATCCCCAACTCCGGCGACCTCTGCTCTCTGTCGCCGCTGGAGAGGCTCGTTCCGACACCGTCCGACCACCCCTAGCTATTCTACGGGTACGGGCAGGTGTGCCTCAGTCTTCTCTGTCGATCTATCCCTCTGGATCTGCCCAACGTGCCCTCCTCGCCGGCATGTGCTCCGGCGGAGCCCCGCAGTGCTCTGTTTCCTTCTCCCCCTCCCTCTCACCTGGCCAGCGGGGCCCACTGTCAGCCACTTTGGCCGCGCACAAAGCGGTACGAGTGGTGGCGCCCCACGGGTTTACGTCTTCGACGTCACCCCCCAGTTCTGTTTATATTTAAATTAAATTCAAATTTAACCAGAGAGCTTCAAACAGCCACAACTTTTTAACCATAAGTCCAAATGAATTGATTCTTTTTGCATTGTGTTCTTAATGAAAATATCTAGCAGCTCACCAAAAATGAGATTTTTCTCTGCTGTCTAGAATTTCTGGTGATTTTCAGAATGTTTCTTGAGGTTTTCTTTTTATGTTTTTAATTGCTTTCAGAAGGTGAAGCTTGTCTTGAGGATCACCAGGAGGAGTGTGAACCTCACCTGCACTAAGGTAAGCCACAACAACATTTTCATGGTGCCATTGCAATATTTGTGATTTTTCAACTTGAATAAATGCTTTAGTTCATGCATTTAAATCACTTAAATAACTATATATATTCTGTTGGATGCTTGTTTAGCTTGATATGGTTAGTATACATTCGTTTCAAGCTAACTAAGTTAGTTTAAGTCAGTAGAAGTAATGCTTGGTGGTGAAGTAATAAAATGACTATGAAAAAGATTTAGTTTGGTGAATATTTTCTTAAATGAGGAAATGATTTATATTAAGTTACTAGCATGGTGAAGCTTGCTGAATAAATATAACCAGGGAAAGGTTATGAGTTGTTGATATGTATGGTTACTACTTGATGAAGTTGACCCATTTATTTTCAATGATAAGTGATGCATGTTATATGATTGCATTTTCATGGCATATCATGACACCGATTATTTCCATTTTAAGTTGAACCTGATAATAACTCAACTTGAACATATCATAGATCGGGTCATGGTGCCACTCAATCAAGTTTTTCCCAGTGCAACCACATTTGCCTTTATGAAAAGGCCTTTATTCGGTCCATTGTCATGCCTTTGGTCGGTGCCTCCAACGAGGGAAGGTTATGTGTGTGCGTTACCCTGGCCCGCTAAGCAGACATAACCTTGTGTGCCCGTTGTTGTTATGGTACCTTGTCCCCGTTTGGGACCGTTTATGTTTTTGCCACGACAGTGGTCGTTGGTGTCTTTGGTAGACACGGGGCCACCCAGGACTTAGCCCAGTGGGGAGTGAGTCAGAGTGGTCGGGAGAGTGTCATGGCAATGGAGGGGTTTCGTCGGAATACCGTTGGTCCACCTGAATGGGAGTACGACGCCATGGATTCCGTGGTGTGGGTACAGTGTGCTACCTCTGCAGAGTGTATTTAATCTATCGATAGCCGAGTCCACGGTTACGGACACAACTCGAAAGTAGGTCACACCATGGGTAAACGTTTAAATAATCTTGCACACTAAAGCTAATAACTTTGCACTGTTGAAAAGAGGATGGTTGAGAAACCATTTTGATGATGGAGACCAAGTTGTTGGTCAATTTCTGATCCGAGAAAGATCACCATTTGGTTACGAGGTAACCCGTTTAAAGACCAAGATGTTGGTCCATTTGTGATCCGAGAAAGATCACCGTTTGGTTACGAGGTAACCCGTATGGTAAGCAAGTCCGAGGGGCTTGAGGCACGAGATTTTATTCACTGCATCCCTAGTATGTTCTTGCATTGATGATAATATGTTTAAGATCATGATATTGCTTGTCATTATGTTTATGCTTGTTGTGAGCTTGCAAGTACATTCAATGTACTGACCTGGCGTGTCATGCCAGATTTCAGGAAAGTCTCGTTGGAACGGAGTGTTGTCCGAGTCTAGATCGTGTCCACATCGGTGTCCCTGTGCTATGGAGTTCCGCTGCGTTGTCGTGATCGAAGCCCCCTTTATATTCACTAAATAATGTACATATTGTTCAGCCGCACCGTGTGTGCCGCTTGGCCTCGCAACTTGTTGTAATATGAACTATGTTCCGCTAGCATCAATTATGCGGTTGTTTTCTGTACCAAGATGTTGTGTATTGCTAGAAGACAAGATCTCTGGGCTGGCAATGCAAGGTAAACAGGTTGCTCTGAGCCGGGGTGCCACGACACTTGGTATCAGAGCTGCGCTGACTATAGGACACGCTAGACTACCGACGTGTTAACTGGACGCTAGTTAGACTAAAAATTGAGTGACGGTAGTGTTTGTAGTTGATTGTTGCCTTGCATGCACTGATTTTATTTTTATTCTAACCTACTAATGGCTGTGAGTGTAGATGGCTCCGGTGTCGTATCCGTGCCAGTTGCAGCTGATGCCGTACACGTCACCGCATCTCCTTCGTAACGTGTGGTGTCGGATGTACCCTCTCGGTGACGATCCAGCCTATCGTGTGTACCGGGAGCGTCTAGCAGACTCAGTGTATGAGTATCACGAAGTGGTTACTCTGCGCACCAGTTCATCTTCCAGCACTTACATTCGTACCTCGAGGAGCGGTTTCGCTTCTACTGCTTCTTAGGCTGTCCAGTTTGCTGTATTTGTGGTCCTCGTCGAGCCGCGCTATAACGAGGTCCGGATGCAGAACCACCTAGGTTTCAACTACTATCCCTCCTTGCACAACAATGGTCGTGTTCGTTTTCCTATCATTGATCCGGAGTCTGGTAGTACTGCTAGCCACCTTTCTCGCTACATCACTGCTAGCTGCCTTCTGATTCATGAGCTGGCTCGAGAGCTGAGTTGTGCTCGCACTGCTTTAGCCGCCACTAGAGAATTCTCTACTTCATCGTATATGGGATTTACCCCTTATATTCCACCCGGTTCTAGCTCGCCTATTTCACGGGTTACTCCTCCGAGTAGCTCGGGCACCTCGACCGTGACTCCTCTCAGTGCTCCTGCTGAGTGGGTTTCCCTTCTTGCTACCCCCGTAGCCCCGATGCTCCAGCCTCATCATGCACCTGCTCCAGAGGGAGAGCCCTCAAGGCAGCGTCATCGTGTTACCTTTAACCCAGAGGTCTCGGTTAACATCTCCAGTTCAGGATCCGAGTCCGCTTTAGGGGAGGACCCCGCAGCACCAGCAGAGCATTAGAGCGATCGAGTATCCGTAGTTGACATGTTGATGTACGGATGTAGTCGTACGAGTCTTGATGTTCCGTTCTATGTATGAGAGTAGTCGAACTTATCATGTCATTTATCTTTCATGTATGAGTCAATGTATAATTATGTTGGAACCCTTTCTTATTCACCGAGTTTTCTTCGATATTCCGTTTTCTTTCAGGTTTTGTCGCTGGCTTTTCCCCACTATTTTGGATGTTGCTCATCTCAGATGTGTTGTCTTGGGAAAACAAAATAATAGGATGACGCGGGGAGGCAGCAGTAGTGCCGCTTGTGAGGATGTCCATGTTCGCCGTTCCGCACGACAGGCAGGGCACTCTCCCGAGCCGTATGTTCCACCACCGCCTCCTCCGCCAAATCCACCCTCCACTGAGCAAATTTTACACATGTTTGAGGAAAGAAGGAATAATGATCTGCTCGAAATATTAAGGAGTGTGCAAGCTATGGTTGGGCAGAATGGAAATCAGAACGGTCATCACTCCAAACTGTCAGATTTTCGGAGAACCAAGCCTCCCAGTTTCAGTCAGGTTATTGATCCCTTGGACACAGATGATTGGTTATGAACTATTGAGAAGAAGCTTGAGATTGCTCGTATTGAAGAGGATGACAAGGTTCCGTTTGCAACACATTATCTCGAAGGAGCTGCCGCTATATGGTGGGAAAATGCGAAAGCCATGTGGCCTGCTGATGAAGAAATCACTTGGGCAAAATTCAAAGATAAATTTCATAAATACCATATTCCTGTTGGTATTATGAAGGTCAAGCACCGTGAATTCCTCGCGCTCATCCAAGGAAGTCAGTCTGTGAGTGAATATTTGCATAAGTTCAATCATTTGGCCCGTTACTCCCTCTATGATGTGGCCACAGAAGAAAGAAAGATTGACCAATTTCTTGGAGGATTAAACCAGCACCTCCGGTGCACACTTAGTATGTTTGATTTTCCAGATTTCCAAACTCTGGTAAACAAGGCCCTCATTGCTGAAAGGGAGCACAAGCTCATACATGACAACAAACCTTCCACTAACAATCACAAGCGCAAGTTCGAGCCTAGGAAAGATGTTCAGCCAGTGCAAAAGGCTCGTACTTGGCAGCATACTCAAGTCGAGTACAAGCCCAATTGGCAGCAGAATGTTAACAAAACCAATACACAAGTCAAGACCAACCAGGTGTGAGAAGAGTGCCAGCACAACAATTCTTGTTTCAGTTGTGGGCAAACCGGACATTATGCCAGGCAGTGTCCCAAGAACGGCAAGACTAATGCTCCATTCAGGCCACAATTCAACTTTATGGGGCCATACCCTATTCAGCAAAACATCACCGGGCAAGTCTATCACCTCTCCGCAGACGAAGCCCAAGAGAACCCCGAAGTTGTCATTGGTATGTTTTCTGTTAATAGCATACCTGCCATAATTTTATTTGACTCTGGGCTTCCCACTCTTTTATTTCGCAGAGTTTTTCTACCCAAAACAAATTTCCTTGTTCGATTTTGAGCAAGAATATGCTGGTACAATCCCCGGGATCGCTGCTCGGAAGCAATTTGGTCTGCCATAATCTGTAAATTATTATCAACGGAGTCCGTTTTCCAACTTCCTTGATAGTCATTGAATCTGCCAAATTGGACATTATTTTGGGAATGAATTGGTTAACCCAATACCAAGTATGCATTAAATGCACGACCCAAGAAGTCACCTTGACAAGTCAAGAAGGGCAAGCTACAATATTCTATGCCCGCAGAAGCATACCCAAAAAAGAAATGTCTTCGCCGCTGTGGCTGATGAATTGGAATTAATTCATGTGGTCAGTGAGTTTCCCGATGTATTCCCAGAAGAACTGCCAGGCATGCTACCAGACCGAGAGCTTGAGTTTGCAATAGATCTTGTGCCTGGGACCGCACCGTTACACAAGAAATATTATCAGATGCCTTCATCAAAATTAGTAGAGTTAAAGAAACAGCTTGATGAGATGCTCCAGAAAGGTTATATCCGACCTAGCTCTTCACCATGGGGATCACCCGCAATATTCGTGGATAAAAAAGATGGTAGTCTCCAGATGTGTGTGGATTACCGTCAACTGAATGATGTCACCATCAAAAACAAATATCCTCTGCCCAGGATTGATGACTTATTTGATCAACTCAGTGGGGCAAAGGTATTCTCCAAAATTGATTTAAGGACAGGATACCACCAACTCAAGATTAAACAGGAAGATATTCCTAAGACCGCGTTCACTACCCGGTACGGTCTTTACGAATATACCGTTATGTCCTTCGGCCTCACCAATGCCCCTGCTTTCTTCATGCATATGATGAATAAAGTATTCATGGACTTCTTGGATAAATTTGTGGTGGTTTTCATCGATGATATCCGCATATACTCAAAAAGTGAAGAAGAGCACAAGGGACACCTCTGAGCTGTCTTACAAAGACTCCGTGACCATGAGCTATACGCCAAATTTAGTAAACGCGAGTTTTGGCTCAAGCAAGTTGGATTTCTTGGGCATATACTATCTGCGAAAGGTATAGTCGTGGATCCAAGCAAGGTGAAGGACGTGCTTGATTGGCTGGCACCCACGACAGTATCCCAAATCCGGAGTTTCCTGGGATTAGCCGGGTACTATCGTCGTTTCATTGAAGGTTTCTCTAAGATTGCCAAGCCAATGACAGAGCTTCTCAAGAAAGATAAGAAAATTGAATGGACTGAGGATTGTGAGAAAAGTTTCAATGAGTTCAAAACCAGACTGACAACAGCAACTGTGTTGACTCTTCCAGACATCTACCACAACTTTGATGTGTACTTTGACGCTTCCAGACAAGGTCTTGGATGCGTACTTATGCAAGATGGCAAGGTTGTAGCATATGCATCTCGACAGCTACGCCCCCCATGAAGGGAACTATCCTACTCATGATCTGGAATTAGCCGCGGTGGTTCATGCTCTAAAAATCTAGAGGCACTATCTCATTGGAAAGAGGTGTCAAATATTTACTGCCACAAAAGCCTCAAGTATATCTTTACTCAGCCAGATTTAAACCTCCGCCAACGAAGATGGCTTGAGTTGGTCAAGGATTATGACCTTGGAATTAATTATCACCCGGGTAAGGCCAACGTGGTTGCCGATGCACTCAGTCGAAAGCCTGTCAGTCTGAATGCCATGATGGAATCCTTGCCTCCCAAACTTCAGGAAGAGATTACCCAGCTCAATCTAGTCATAGTTGATGCGGGTCTTGCTAATATTATGGAAATTACTCCTACCCTCGAGGATGAGATCCGCAAGGCTCAGCCATATGAACCAGTGCTACAAAAACATGCCAAGCGTATGCTAGAGGAATAGACATCAGATTTTACCAAGGACCAGCGCGGTACCCTGCGATTCCGCGGAAGAATTTGTGTACTAAGTCAAGAAGATTTAAGGAAGAGGATACTATTACAAGCACACGAATCTTCGTATTCTATTCACCCCGGAGGCACTAAAATGTATGAAGACCTTCGACAAATATTCTGGTGGGATGGGATGAAGAAAGACATCGCCTATTTTGTGGCCTGTTGCGACATCTGCAATAAAGTGAAGACAGAACACCAGAAACCAGCCGGACTCCTCCAACTGTTGCCTGTTCCACAATGGAAGTGGGATGATGTCTGCATGGATTTTATCACAGGTCTACCAAGGACTCATCGAGGCAATGACGCGGTATGGGTCATAGTGGGCACCTTAACCAAGGTAGCTCATTTTATTCCCATCAGAACCACATACCGAGCTGACCAACTCGAACAATTGTATGTGTCTAGAATAGTCAGTCTGCATGGAGTACCTCGAACAATCACTTCCGACAGAGGGTCACTTTTTACCTCCGCTTTCTGGTCACATCTCCATCAAGCTTTGGGGACAGCACAAAAGTACAGTACAACTTATCATCCTCAGACCGATGGACAGACTGAGCGTGTAAACCAAATACTCGAAGATATGCTTCGAGCATGTGCCTTGGTCCAAGGACCCAAATGGGAAGACTGTCTGCCATATGCCGAGTTCTCCTACAACAATAGCTTCCAGTCCAGTCTAAAGATGTCACCTTATGAGGCTCTGTATGGCCGTAAGTGCCGCACTCCGCTAAATTGGTCTCAAACCGGAGATAGCCGCATTTTCGGAACAAATCTCATGACGGAAGTAGAAAAGCAAGTCAAGGAAATGCGAGACCGATTGAAATTAGCCAAATCCCGACAGAAGAGTTACTATGATGCAAAGCACCGACAGATCAGTTTTGAACCCGGAGAGCATGTATACCTCCGAGTCACTCCTAAGAAAGGAGTCAAGAGATTTCAGACTCGCAGAAAATTGGCACCCAGGTATATTGTCCCATTCCCGGTTATGTCCAGAGTGGGTACTGTTGCATATCAGTTGGAATTGCCCCCGGAATTGTCAGAGGTACAAAATGTGTTCCATGTCTCACAACTAAGACGATGTATATCACCTCCCGAGAAAAGGACTGATATGTCAGAATTAGAGCTGGCTAAGGATTTGACGTATAAGGAGAGACCGTTCAGAATCTTGGATACAATGGAAAGGGTCACCCGTAGTAAAGCAAGAAAATTTTATAAGGTTCAGTGGGAGCATCACAGAGAGGCAGAGGCAACTTGGGAACATGAGGAATTTCTTAAGGAAACCTATCCAGAATTGTTTTCCCGAGCAACCGAATCTCGAGGACAAGATTCATCCTAAGTGGGGGAGGTTTGTGACAGCCTGGTTTTTGCCCTCTCTTCTTTTTCTGATTTTTATTTGGTTTTTATTTGAATTTGGAGTATTGGATCATTTCAGTTGGACTTAAACACTTGGGCATCACCTTGATTTTCACCCAAGTGACTCATTCCTCTCCCGAGCCATCATTTCTTCTCTGGTTAACCTCAAAATAATATTATGAATATTTTTCTTAAATGAAAAATATTCATTTCCTCCTCCAAAACCCTAACCAGCCACATGTGTTCCAAAGCAACCCCTATTTTTCTTTCCCACAAAAATCTGAGAAAATTCCCAAATATTCTTTGAACCCTAGGGCACCTTTCTGAGCAAAAATATTGCATCACTTTTTGGAATATTTTAGCTACAGAAAATATTTTATGTTCTGACCAGAAATGGTAGTTTCTACAGCAACTACCATTTTACTTGCTCCAACACCGCTGAATTTTCTTGTGCATCACTACCTTCCTAGATGATTGCTAACCTCCAAAGCTTAGCTCCCAACTCCTACTAATTTGACCAGAGTTAACTCTCAAAGTTACTACCCAGAAACTTACCAGGAAGTGAAACTCCAACTTACAACACCTGGGCTCGACTCAAAGCATTGGCACAACCCAAAACACTAAGGACTACACGCCAAAAATGAAATTGGGGCCACCCGCGGCTCTATGCCGAAGTGCACGTGGTGACCACGCGTGTGCACGATGCCAGCATGCTAGCCGACGCGCTCTGAGTGCCGCCGAGCACTCTGTTCGTCGCATGCTCGCTTCCCCAGCTGCCGCACCTCGCCAAACTTCACCACCATCGCCGTCTCGACTCCCTTAACCCCCTCCTGGCGCTCGCCGACGCTGGAGCTCGCCGCAGCGAGCACGGGCTCGACCAGGCTAACAGAACGGTGCGCCGCGCACTGTGTTCCTCACCACCCCCTTGTTCCTGTGCTCGTCGCTGCCCTCTCACATTGCCCGCATGGTATGCGTCGCCTTTCGCCTCGCTCACTGACGTTGTTTGTCGCCGGGCACCATGTCCAGGTGTCCTCCAGTGGAGCCTGATCCCCTCACCTCGCTCGCCTATAAATGCAGCCCTCCCCAGCCCTCTCGAGCATCACAAACTCACCACACACTCTCCACAAGACAGTAGGAAGCCGTAGCCCAGCCGGGCAGGCCTCGGGCCCCCGTCCCCGAGCTCGAGCTCGCTGGCGATCCCCGCGGTTCTCCCCCACCGCTCCAGCCCCTCCCAGGCTCGGGCTACTCTTCCAGAGCCTCCACCGTGCTGCAGTGGTGCCGTTCGACCCGTTTGGAGCCACTGGTGCTGCCTCCCGTCGCCGTCATCCCCAACTCCGGCGACCTCTGCTCTCTGTCGCCGCTGGAGAGGCTCGTTCCGACGTTGTCCGACCACCCCTAGCTATTCTTTGGGTACGGGCAGGTGCGCCTCGGTCTTGTCTGTTGATCTATCCCTCTGGATCTGGCTAACGTGCCCTCCTCGCCGGCGTGTGCTCTGCTCCGCCGTGCTCTGTTTCCTTCTCCCCTCCCTCTCACCTGACCAGCGGGGCTCGCTGTCAGCCACTCTGGCCGCGCCCGAAGCGGTACGAGTGGTCACGCCCCGCGGGTTTACGTCTTCGATGTCATCCCCCCAGTTCTGTTTTTATTTAAATTAAATTCAAATTTAACCAGAGAGCTTCAAACAGCCACAACTTTTTAACCATAAGTCCAAATGAATTGATTCTTTTGCATTATGTTCTTAATGAAAATATCTAGCAGCTCACCAAAAATGAGATTTTTCTCTGCTGTCTAGAATTTCTGGTGATTTTCAGAATGGTTCTTGATGTTTTCTTTTTATGTTTTTAATTGCTTTCAGAAGGTGAAGCTTGTCTTGAGGATCACCAGGAGGAGTGTGAACCTCACTTGCACTAAGGTAAGCCACGGCAACATTTTCATGGTGCCATTGCAATATTGTGATTTTTCAACTTGAATAAATGCTTTAGTTCATGCATTTAAATCACTTAAATAACTATATATATTATGTTGTATGCTTCTTTAGCTTGATATGGTTAGTATACATTAGTTTGAAGCTAACTAAGTTAGTTTAAGTCAGTAGAAGTAATGCTTGGTGCTGAAGTAATAAAATGACTATGAACAAGATTTATTTTGGTGAATATTTTCTTAAATGAGGAAATGTTTTATATTAAGTTACTAGCATGGTGAAGCTTGCTGAATAAATATAACCAGAGAAAGGTTATGAGTTGTTGATATGTATGGTTACTACTTGATGAAGTTGACCCATTTATTTTCAATGATAAGTGATGCATGTTATATGATTGCATTTTCATGGCATATCATGACACCGGTTATTTCCATTTTATGTTGAACTTGATAATAACTCAACTTGAACATATCGTTGATCGGGTCATGGTGCCATTGAATCGAGTTTTTCCCAGTGCAACCACATTTGCCTTTATGGGAAGGCCTTTATTCGGTCCATTGTCATGCCTTTGGTCGGTGCCTCCAACGAGGGAAGGTTATGGGCGTACGTTACCCTGGCCTGGTAAGCAGACATAACCTTGTGTGCCCGTTGTTGTTATGGTACCTTGTCCCCGTTTGGGACCATTTATGTTTTTGCCATGATGGTGGCCGTTGGTGTCTTTGGTAGAGACGGGGCCACCCAGGACTTAGCACAATGGGGAGTGAGTCAGAGTGGCCAGGAGAGTGTCATGGCATTGGAGGGGTTTCGTCGGAATGCCGTTGGTCCACCCGAATGGGAGTACGAGGCCATGGATTCCGTGGTGTGGGTACAGTGTGCTACCTCTGCAGAGTGTATTTAATCTATCGATAGCCGAGTCCACGGTTACAAACACAACTCAAAAGTAGGTCACACCATGGGTCAATGTTTGAATAATCTTGCACACTAAAGCTAATAACTTTGCACTATTGCAAAGAGGATGGTTGAGAAACCATTTTGATGATGGAGACCAAGTTGTTGGTCAGTTTGTGGTCCGAGACAGATCACCGTTTGGTTACGAGGTAACCCGTTCAAAGACCAAGATGTTGGTCCGTTTGTGATTCGAGAAAGATCACCATTTGGTTACGAGGTAACCCATATGGTAAGCAAGTCCGAGGGGCTTGAGGCACGAGATCTTATTCACTGCATCCCTAGTATGTTGTTGCATTGATGATAATATGTTTAAGATCATGATATTGCTTGTCATTATGTTTATGCTTGTTGTGAGCTTGCAAGTACATTCAATGTACTGACCTGGCGTGTCATGCCAGATTTCAGGAAAGTCTCGTCGGAACGGAGTGCTGTCCGAGTCTAGATCGTGTCCAGATTGGTGTCCCTGTGCTATGGAGTTCCACTACGTCCTCATTCCGCTGACGCGTAGTTGTCGTGATCGAGGCCCCCTTTATATTCACTAAATAATGTACATATTGTTCAGCCGCACCGTGTGTGCCGCTAGGCCTCGCAACTTGTTGTAATATGAACTATGTTCCGCTAGCATCAATAAAGCGGTTGTTTTCTGTACCAAGATGTTGTGTATTGCCAGAAGACAAGATATCTGGGCTAGCAATGCAAGGTAAACCGGTTGCTATGAGCCGGGGTGCCAGATCCAGCCTCCACCGCTCCTCCATAGGCTACTGTTCAACCAACCCTCTCGACGAGGTTCTGTTCAACCACCCCTCCACGGGCTAGTGTTCACCCAGCCCTCCACCGGCTACTGTTCAACCAGCCCTCCACGGGGTCCTGTTCGTCCAACCCTCCACGGGGCCCTATTCATCCACCCCCAACCGGCTCGATCGATCGGGGTCCTATTCGTCGAGTGGCAACGGCCTCTGCTACCACGGGGTCCTGTTCATCCAACCCCCCACCGGGAACTGCTCATCCAACCCCCCCAAAAACGCTCACTGTTCATCAAGAGGCAGCAGGTTCAATCGGATTCAGTTAGCAGCAGTAGCGAAGGAATCGCTCGATCGGGTTCAGTTAACAGCCAGGGATCGATCGATCGCTCGGGTTCAGTAACGCGTAGCCTGCAGTGCAATCGCTCGGGTTCAGTAGGCGAACGCCTCGCTCGGGTCAGTTAGAGCCCAATGCCTCACACCCACGCGTATACGTGTATGAGAGAAACGCGCATCGCTCGGCCCTCGACGACCCACCGTAACCGGGAACTCCCCAATATTTTCCTCGCCCTTGCTTCTACCACGGTTTTTTCTGTCATGGACTGCCCAAAGAATGTCATGCAGCTGCATCTCCGGCCCGCCTAGGACGAAAAGTCCATTTCCTGTCATAATTTTTTGTCATAGAAGTAGGAGCCCACCACATCTATGATGATACCGGGTTTTGTCACAATTATCTTCATAGAAGTATCATAAGCATGACAGGAAAAAATTCGTTTGGCCCAAAATGTCACGGATGTGTCATTTTTTTGTAGTGACAGCTACGGTAAGTATTTCCCTCACTTATGAAATCAAGGCTATCAATCCAGTAGGAGAACCAAGCAACACTATGCAAATGGTACCTGCACAAAAAGAACAAATACTTGCAACCCAACGCGAAAGAGGGGTTGTCAATCCCTCTACGGTAAAAAGATAAATTAAATTGTATGAGATTGGATAAATAGATCTAGCAAAACAGCTGGGGGTGAAGCAAGGTAGTTTTGGGTTTTTGGAATAATAGACCTGAAACAGTATGATAAAAGATAGACCCCGGGGGCGTAGATTTCACTAGTGGCTTCTCTCGAGAAAATAAAATACGGTGGGTAAACAAATTATTGTTGGGCAATTGATAGAAGAGCAAATAATTATGACGATATCCAAGGCAATGATCATGTATATAGGTATCACATCCAAGATTAGTAGACCGACTCCCGCCTACATCTACTACTATTACTCCACACATCGACCGCTATCCAGCATGCATCTAGTGTATTAAGTTATGGAGAAACAGAGTAATGCAGTAAGAACGATGATATGATGTAGACAAGATCTATTCATGTAGGAATAGACCCCATCTTTTTATCCTTAATAGCAATGATACATGCGTGCCTTCCTACCCCTTCTGTGACTGGGTGAGGACACCGCAAGATCAAATCCATCACAAAGCACCTATTCCAATTGCAAGAGAAATCAATCTAGTTGGCCAAACCAAACCAAAGTTTCAAAGAAGAAATACGAGGCTATAAAAATCATGCATATAAGAGATTAAAGAACACTCAAATAATATTCATAGATAGATCTAATCATAAACTCGCACTTCATCGGATCCCAACAAACACACCGCAAAAAGTCATTGCATCAAATAGATCTCCAAGAACATCGAGGAGAACATTGTATTGAAAATCAAAAAGAGAGAAGAAGCCATCTAGCTACTTCCTACGGACCTGTTGGTCTATGGTGAACTACTCACGCATCATTGAAGGAGCACCAATGAGGATGATGAACCCCTCTGTGATCGTGTTCCCCTTCGGCAGAGTGCCGGAATAGGGCTCTAGATTGGATCTCCTGGTTCTGGAACTTGCGGCAGCTGGAATTGTGTTTCGATCGCTCCCCTAGGTTTCTGGAATATCTGAGTATAGAGCCGAGAGGCGGTGGAGAGGACCTCCATGGTCCCCACCACCCATCAGGGATCGCCAGGGGCCTCTGGCGCGCCTAGGTGGGTGGTGGGCCCGATGGGCCTCCCCTCCGGTGCTTCCTTGGCTCCCAAGTTGTCTCCTGGTCCCAAAAAATCTCCAAAAAGTTTCGTGGCATTTGGACTTCGTTTGGTGCTGATATTATGCAAAGTAAAAAACAAGCAAAAACAACAACTGGCACTGGGCACTATGTCGATAGGTTAGTCCCAAAAATGATATAAAGTTGCATAAAATGAATGTAAAACATCCAAGAATGATAATATAACAGCATGGAACAATAAAAAATTATAGATACGTTGGAGACGTATCATCCACCCATCGACCGCTATCCAGCATGCATCTATGGTATTAAGTTAATGAAAACAGAGTAACGCCTTAAGCAAGATGACATGATGTAGACAAAGTAAACCCAAGCAATATGAATAAACCCTATCTTTTTATACTTAATGGCAACAATACAAATATGCGTCATGTCCCTTTCTGTCACTGGGAATGAGCATCGCAAGATTGAACCCATCACAAAGCACCTCTCCCATTGCAAGAAAATCAATCTAGTTGGCCAAACTAAATAGATAGACCGGAGAGAAATACAATGCTTTAATAATCATGCATAAAAGAATTCAAAAAATACTCAATTAATATTCATGAACAATCCGACCATAAACCCACAATTCATCGGTTCCCAACAAACACACCGCAAAAGAAGGTTACATCGAATAGAGCTCCAAGAACATCGAGGAGAACATTGTATTGAAGATGTAAGAGAGATAAGAAACCATCTAGCTACTAGAGCTATGGACCCGTAGGTCTATGGTGAACTACTCACGCATCATCGGAAGGCAGCAAGGATGATGTAGAAGCCCTCCGTGATCGATTCCCCTCCGGTAGAGTACCGAAAAAGGCCTCAAGATGGGATCGCGGAAGAACAAAAACTTGCCGCGGGGGAAAAAGTGTTTGGGGTGGCTCTCTGTTGGTTTCCCAATTTTAGAGAATTTATAGAGGTGGAATTAGGTTAGACAGAGCCACGTGGGGCCCATAATGCATCAGGGCATGCCTACCCCCTGGGCGCGCTCTGTTGCCTTGCCGTCTCCTTGCTTCTCGTTTGGTCTCCTCCCAAAGCTTCTAGGGTCTCTCTTGTCCAGAAAAAAATTGTCGAGAAGTTTCATAGTGTTTGGACTCCGTTTGGTACTGATTTCCTGGAAAACCAAAAACAAGTAGAAAACATCAACTGGCCCTTGGCACTAGGTTAATAGATTAGTCCCAAAAAATGATATATAATAGCACAAAAAGTTATATAAAACATCCAAGATGGATACTATAATAGCATGGAACAATAAAACATTATAGATACGTTGGAGACGTATCAAGCATCCCAAGCTTAAGTCCTGCTTGTCCCTGAGTAGGTAAATTGTAAAAACAGAATTTTTGATGTGGAATGCTACCTAACATGTTCATCATGTAATCTTTCTTTTATGGTATGAATATTAAGATCCAAATGATTCAAAGCAATAGTCTATAATTTGACATAAAGACATCGATACTCAGGCATGCCAACAAACAGTCATGCATTTAAAAATATAAATGCTAAAGAACATTATCACTACAAAATCATATAGCCTTGTCATGCTCCATCTTCTTAACACAAAATATAAATCATGCACTAACCCGATGTCAGCCAAGCAATTGGTTCATACTTTTTAACGCGTTTCAGCTTTTTCAACCCCCATGCAATACATGAGCGCAAGCCATGGATATAACACTATGGGTGGAATAGAATGCATTGGTAGAGATAAATATGGAGAAGACAAAAAGAAGAAAGTCTCACATCGACGCGGCTAATCAACGGGCTATGGAGATGCCCATCAATTGATGTCAATGCGAGGAGTAGGGATTGCCATGCAACAGATGCACTAAGATCTATAAGTGTATGAAAGCTCAAACTAAAAACTAAGTGGGTGTGCATCTAACTTGCTTGCTCTAGAAGACCTCGGGCATTTGAGGAAGCCCGTCATCAGAATATACAAGCCAAGTTCTATAATGAAAAATTCCCACTAGTATATGAAAGTGACAACATAGGAGACTCTCTATATGAAAAACATGGTGCTACTTTGAAGCACAAGTGTGGAAAAGGATAGTAACATTGCCCCTTCTCTCTTTTTCTCTCATTTTTTTGTTGGTCGCTTTTTGGCCTCTTTTTCTCCCTCATTGGGACAATGCTCTAATAATGATTACCATCACACTTATATTTACTTACAACTAAATATTACAACTTGATAAAACTTAAACATATGACTCTATATGAATGCCTCCGGCAGTGTACCAGGATATGTGCAATGATACTAGCGTAACATGTATGGTAATGATGAACGGTGGCTGAGGCACAAATACTACGTTAGCTATATGATCATGCAAAGCAATATGACAATGATTATGTGTGTCATAATAACGGAATGGTGGAAATTGCATGGCAATATATCTCGGAATGGCTATGGAAATGACATGATAGGTAGGTATGGTGATTGTTTTGAGGAAGATATAAGGAGGCTTATGTGTGATAGAGTGTATCATATCACGAGGTTTGGATGCACCGGTGAAGTTTGCACCAACTCTCGAGGTGAGAAATGGATGTGCACGGTGCCGAAGGCTAGCAAACAGCGGAAAGGTGAGAGTGCGTATAATCCATGGACTCACATTAGTCATAAAGAACTCACATACTTATTGTGAAAGTTCATTAGCCCTCCAAGCAAAGTACTACTACACATGACCCTAGGGGAGGTTGGTAGGAGTTAACCATCGCGCGCCTCGAGCTTCACACAAAGGAAGGCACTCAATAATAAATCGTTCTCCAACTTCTTAGCATAACGGGACACTATACATGCATGCTTCGGGAATCACAAACCTTAACACCAATATTCTTACTAAACCGCAATTACTCACTAGTACAACCCACATATCACCATCTCTATATCGTAAAACTATTGCAAGGAATCAAACTTATCATATTCAGTGATGTACATGTAAGTTTTTATTATATTCCTCTTGAATACCTATCATATTAGGACCAATATCATAAGCCGTGCATATTGCCATTACTATTTACTAGTTGATAACCGTGCGTTGCCACAGGCTGCCAATGCTGATCCAACCTTGGTAGTTGTCTCACTGTTATCGATGAACCCACAATAAGCCCTCTTGTGGCCCTAACAACCCCTCCTTAAAGCGCTCATCCCACAAAATAGTATGATATCTTCTTCCCCATACAATGTATAGCTAAACCAAATAAATGCGACTCAAACTAGAATTCCAGATATACAAATTTATCATCACGACTTAAAAAAGTATCCTCATGTTCTTAATCAAATTTTGTATAGCTTGAGGGATATTGGTCACCAAGAGAAAAATGTGCTCATAGTGCCACATAAAAATAAATTTAGGCGTAGATATCTTGAGTTATACGCATAGTTATAAAAATATCTTGTACTCCACAAGGATGTGTCCCGCAGAAGAAAAAAATAGAATTTATGTGTTGTATGGTGCTTATTAATTACTACATTGTGACAAATATCAAATCACCAAACCACTATACATAGTGAGCTTTGAGAAGGTTGACATATTAGAATTAAATCAAATTATCTCAACTGTAATAATGCAATAGATATCTTTGCCCTGATGCTTCCTTGGTAGTCTTGTTCGAAGAAAAATTTCTCACTGCAATCTACCAACATAGCCTGACAGACAAGCAAGAAGCAAGTGAGGAAACATTAAAAAAATATTATCCCCATCAAAGGAAGCATCACTACATCCGCGTAACCAAATAAGCAACCTATATATCAAGCAGACACATCTGATATGCCCATCTTCAATCTATGTTTTCTTCCAACTAAATAGTTGCTATGACAAACTTACATTTCTAGGCATTTTCTGAGCAGCACCTATATCCTTCATGGTCATTTTGATATATGTAATGTGTATATAATAAGACAAATGCTTAGTCCTTACTGTGCACTTAGTAGTAGTGCAGATTACTGCCACCCATTGTTGACACCAATTGAACTGTAAAATCATTTGATGGAAACCTCACCTCCTCGAGGGTTGCAGAATCACTAGAGCAAATCCACCTATTAAGTAAGAAAATGACATAAATAAGCATACAAAAAATTTCTTATTGTGTACTATTGTTCATGAGAAAGTGTGAGACTCATGCGTATAGAAAAGCAACATCATACAAAAGCTTGGTCAATCAAAATTTGACCCTACTCACAACAAGCAAAAATAACTTCTGATTCATCCCTGCTCTTCACAACCCTCCCCATGCTGCCACTCCCACCCCGCCATGGGACCTCATCCTCGTCATGCAAAGGCTCTTCACCAGCCTCTGCAGCCACACCCCATGGCGGTGGCCATCGGCACGCTTGTGCTCCTTGCACTGCTTGTTGTGCTCACCTTCCTCACTGCACACCATGCCACCATGGTGGCTGATAGGGGTGCATGAGTGAGTGTTGTGGGAGATCGTGAGGAATAGGTCTTCCTTTAACCTAGGAATAGGGGGTTGGGAAAGCAGATATGTTTGTGTGTGTGGATGTTTTTTGCGCCACCATGAGTTGTTTTGGGTGCATGAACATTGACATAACTATCAAGCTTCTTGAAAGCTTTCTCTCTAGCCTTTGAGAGAAAAAACGGGGTTAGGAAAAGATAGTATGAGCCTCGAAATCGCACATCAATTCCTAACTAAGGCATAAAAAGCTAACCATTAAATCCTATGGTACATGCAACTCATTATTTATGGATTGTGAAGATGGTCCTAGGGTCATTATTCTTACAGTTCTCCATTATAGAAAATTATCTCACAAATATGGAACTTCCCTTGAATAGTAGTTAGCTTATAAGTTGGGTAGATATCAAAACCAAAATATTGAAGCCAGTCACACCAAAAAAGATGCGCTTACATTCCCAAGTTGGTCGATGATGGTAAAATTGAACATTGGTTGCTAGACTAATGATACTAACAATGTAGAACACATGTTCTATGTCTTAAACATTGATACGTCCATTTTGCATCATGTTTTTCTACTGTTATTTATAGTGTTTTCATGCAATATAACACTTTGTGGAGCAATTCTAATGTATTTTCTCTCATAATATGCAAGGTTTGCACAAAGAGGGAGAATACCGACAGCTGGAATTCTGGACCTGAAAAAGCTATGTTAGAGATACCTGTCCTACACATCTCCAAATGAGATGAGATTTTACGGAGAATTATTTTGGCATATATAAAAAATATGAGAGAAAAGAAATACCATAGGGGGCACCCAGGTGCCCACTAGCCCCCCGGCGCGCCCTGGTGGGAAGTGGGGGGCGGGCCCACCTCCGTTGCCCATCTTCGGGTAAATAAGATCTTCTGACCTAGAAAAAATAAGGAGAGGACTTTTGGGACAAAGCATCGCCGTCACAAGGAGGAACTTGGGCAAGAGCACTTTTCCTCTCCGAGAGGAAGAAATCGAAGCTATCGTCAACACCAACAACCCTCTCATCGTGGGAGGGCAAATCTTCATCAACATCTTCAATGACACCATCTCATCTGATAAACCTAGTTCATCTCTTGTGTTCAATCTTTGTATCAAAACCTCATATAGGTACCTATGGGTGACTAGTAGTGTTGATTACATCTTGTAGTTGATGCTAGCCGGTTATTTGGTGGAATATTATATGTTCAGATATATTATGATATTCAATACCCCTCTGATCTTGAGCATGAATATGTTTTGTGAGTAGTTACTTTTATTCTTGAGGACATGGGAGAAGTCTTGTCATAAATAATCATGTGAATTTGATATTCGTTCGATATTTTGATGATATGTATGTTGTGATTCCC
Source organism: Triticum aestivum (assembly GCF_018294505.1). NCBI lineage: Eukaryota > Viridiplantae > Streptophyta > Magnoliopsida > Poales > Poaceae > Triticum > Triticum aestivum. The sequence continues at coordinate 300,780,944 of NC_057802.1, read as the reverse complement.
TTGGTGGTGTTATGTGAACATCGACTACATGACACTTCACCATCTTTGGGCCTAAGGGAATGCATTGTGGAGTAGTTATTAGATGATGGGTTGCTAGAGTGACAGAAGTTTAAACCCTAGTTTATGTGCTATTCCGTAAGGGGCTGATTTGGATCCATATGTTTAATGTTATGCTTAGATTTTATCTTAATTCTTCTTTCGTAGTTGGGGATGCTTGCGAGGGGGGTTAATCATAAGTGGGACGCTTGTTCTAGTGAGAACAACACCCAAGCACCGGTCCACCCACATATCATATTATCAAAGTAGCGAATGCGAATCAAACCAACATGATCAAAGTGACTAAATGAAATTCATGTGTTTCCTCAAGAACGCTTTGCTTATTATAAGAGATTGTTTTGGCCTATATTTTGCTACAAAAAGGATTGGTCTACCTTGCTGCACCTATTGTTAATATTGCTACTTATTACTTGTTACAAATTATCTTGCTATCAAACTATCTATTACCGACAATTTCAGTACTTGCAGAAATTACCTTGCTGGAAACCGCTTGCCATTTCCTTCTGCTCCTCGTGGGGTTCGACACTCTTACTTATAGAAAGGACTATCATTGATCCCCTATACTTATGGGTTATCAAGACTCTTTTCTAACGCCGTTCCTGGGGAATGAAGCGCTCTTGGTAAGGAAAAATTTATGTAACGTGCTGAAATTTACTATGGAAAACATTCCTTTGAGGGGTTTGTTCGGGGTATCTTCACCTAGACAAGAAACACAAATAGATTGTTAACCTTACAGAGCATGAAGAAAATAGATTGTTAAAAACTCTGAGGAAGCACCGTGCTGCTCTTGGACATACTCTTGATGATCTTAAGGGCATTAGTTCCACTTTGTGTCAGCACAAGATTAATATGGAACCTGATGCTAAACCCGTCGTTGATCACCAACGACGATTGAATCCTAAGATGAAGGAAGTGGTAAGAACTGAAATACTAAAGCTTCTGGAAGCACGTATAATCTATCCCATTGCTAATAGTATATGGGTAAGTCCTATTCATTGTGTCCCTAAGAAAAGAGGCATCATTGATAAAAATGAAATTATCCCACAAAGAATTGTTGCTGGCTATAGAATGGTAATTGATTTTAGAAAATTAAATAAAGCCACTAGAAAAGATCATTACCCTTTGCCTTTTATTGATCAAATGTTAGAAAGGTTGTCAAAGCACACACAGTTTTGCTTTCCTGATGGATATTCCGGTTTCTCTCAAATACCTGTATCACAACCTGATCAAGAGAAAACCACCTTTACTTGTCCTTTTGGAACTTATGCTTATAGACGTATGCCTTTTGGTTTACGTAATGCACGCTACCTTTCAAAGATGTATGACTGCTATATTCTCTGAATTTTGTGAAAAGATTGTTGAGGTTTTCATGGATGATTTTTCCGTTAACGGAACTTCTTTTGATGATGGCTTAAGTAACCTTGATCGAGTTCTGCAGAGATGTGAACAAACTAACCTTGTCTTGAATTGGGAGAAGTGCCACTTTATGGTGAATGAAGGTATTGTCTTGGGCATATAATTTCTGAGCGGGGTATTGAGGTGGACAAAGCTCAAGTTGATGCAATTGAGAAAATGCCATGTCCCAAAGATATTAAAGGTATTCGAAGTTTCCTTGGTCATGCTAGTTTGTATAGGAGGTTTATCAAGATTTCTGTAAAATTTCCAGGCCTCTTACTAATCTCTTGCAAACGGATGTTCCATTTTTGTTTTGATGATGATTGTGTAGAAGACTTCGAAACACTTAAGAAATCCTTAACTTCTGCACCCATTGTTCAACCACATGGTTGGAACTTACCTTTTGAAATTATGTGTGGATCTAGTGATTATGATGTTGGTGTTGTTCTAGGACAAAGAGTTGATAAAAACTAAATGTGATACATTATGCTAGTAAACTCTAGACAGTGCCCATAGAAATTATGCTTCTACTGAAAAATAATTTCTAGCAGTCGTGTTTGCTTGTGATAAATTCAGATCTTACGATTCTAAAGTAATTGTTCACACAGATCATGCTGCTATTAAATACCTTATAAAAAAAATATGCTAAACCTAGACTTATTAGGTGGGTTCTTTTGCTACTAGAATTTGACTTGCATATTACTGATAGGAAGGGAGCTGAGAATCACGTAGCTTATAACTTGTCTAGGTTAGAGAAACTTCTTGATGACCCACTGCCTATTGATGATAGCTTTCCGGATGAATAGCTAGCTATCATAAATGCTTCTCATAATACTCCTTGGTATGCTAACTATGCTAATTATATTGTTGCTAAATTCATACCACCTAGTTTCACATATCAACAAAAGAAAAATTCTTCTTTGACTTAAGACATTACTTTTGGGATGACCCACATCTTTATAAAGGAGTAGATGGTTGATACGTCCATTTTGCATCATGTTTTCCTACTGTTATTTACAATGTTTTTATGCATAATAATGCTTTATGGAGTAATTCTAATGCCTTTTCTCTCATAATATGCAAGGTTTACACAAAAAGGGAGAATGTTGCCAGCTAGAATTCTGGACCTGAAAAAGCTATGTTAGAGTTACATATTTTGCACACCTCCAAATAAGATGAAAATTTAAGGAGAATTGTTTTTGAATATATAAAAAATATGGGAGAAAATAACTACCGGAGCGGGGCCACCTGGTGAGCACAAGACACCAGGGCGCGCCAGACCCCCCAAGCGCGCACTGGTGGGTTGTGCTCAGCCCAGCCCACCTCCGGTGCCCATCTTCTTGTATATAGGTCCTTTTCACCTAGAAAAAATAAGGAGAGGACTTTTGGCATGGAGCGCCGCTGTCTCAAGGCGGAACTTGGGCAGGAGCACTTTTTCCCTCTGGCGGAGCGATCCCGCCGGGGGAACTTCCCTCCCTGAGGGGAAATCGAGGCCATCGTTGTCACCAACAACCCTCTCATCTTTGGGAGGCCAATATCCATCAACATCTTCAACAACACAATCTCCTCTCAAACCCTAGTTCATCTCTTGTGTTCAATCTTTGTACCGGAACCTCAGATTGGTACCTTTGCGTGACTAGTAGTGTTGATTACATATTGTAGTTGATTACTATATGGTTTATTTGGTGGAAGATTATATGTTCAGATCCATTATGCTATTTAATACCCCTCCGGTTTTGAGCATGATTATCATTTGTGAGTAGTTACTTTTGTTCTTGAGGTCACAGGAGAAATTTTGTTGCAAGTAATCATGTGAACCTTATATGTGGTCGATATTTTGATGATATGTATGTTGTGATTCCTGTAGTGGTGTCATGTGAACATCGACTACATGGCACTTCACCATCTTTGGGCCTAAGGGAATGCATTGTGGAGTAGTTATTAGATGATGGGTTGCTAGAGTGACAGAAGCTTAAACCCTAGTTTATGCGCTACTTCGTAAGGGACCGATTTGGATCCAGATGTTTAATTCTATGGTAAGATTTTATTTTAATACTTTTCTCGTAGTTGTAGGTGCTTGCGTGGGGGTTACTCATAAGTGGGAGGTTTGTTCAAGTAAGAACAACACCCAAGCACCGGTCCACCCACATATCAAATTATTAAAGTAGCGAACACGAATCAAACCAACATGATGAAAGTGACTAGATGAAATTCCCGTGTACCCTCAAGAACGCTTTGCCTATTATGAACATTTTGGCATGTCCTTCTCCACAAAAGGATTGGGCTACCTTGCTGCACTTTATTTACCGTTACCGTTAATTTCTCATTACAAATTATCTTGCTATCAAACTACCTGTTACCGACAATTTCAGTGCTTGCAGAAAATACCTAGCTGAAAACCACTTGTCATTTCCTTCTGCTCCTCGTTGGGTTCGACACTCTCACTTATCGAAAGGACTACAATAGATCCCCTATACTTGTGGGTCATCAAGACTCTTTTTTGGCACCGTTCCTGGGGAGTGAAGCGCTCTTGGTAAGGAAAAATTATTACTACGTGCAGAAATTTATTGTCACTTGCTACGATGGAAAACCATCCTTTGAGGGGTTTGTTCGGGGTATCTTTCATGACCCACAAGTATATGGGATCCACCGTAGTCCTTTCGATAAGTAATAGTGTCAAACCCAACGAGGAGCAGAAGGAAATGACAAGTAGTTTTCAGCAAGGTATTCTCTGCAAGCACTGAAATTATAAGTAACGAGTAGTTTGATAGCAAGATAATTTGTAACGAGCAAGTAACAGTAATGGTAACAAAAGTGCAGCAAGGTAGCCCAGTCCTTTTGTGGCAAAGGACAGGCCAAACTGGTCTCTTATGATAAGCAAAGCGTTCTTGAGGGTACACGGGAATTTCATCTAGTCACTTTCATCATGTTGGTTTGATTCGTGTTCGCTACTTTGATAATTTGATATGTGGGTAGACCGGTGTGTAGGTGTTGTTCTTACTTGAACAAACCTCCTACTTATGATTAACCCCCTCGCAAGCATCCGCAACTATGAGAAAAGTATTAAGATAAAATCTAACCATGTCATTAAACTTTTGGATCCAAACAGTCCCTTACGAAGTAGCGCATAAACTAGGGTTTAAGCTTCTGTCACTTTCGCAACCCATCATCTAATAACTACTCCACAATGCATTCCCTTAGGCCCTAATAAGGTGAAGTGCCATGTATTCGACATTCACATGACACCACTAAGGGAAACACAACATACATACCATCAAAATATCGAACACATATCAAGTTCACATGATTACTTGCAACAAGATTTCTCCCGTGACCTCAAGAACAAAAGTAACTACTCACAAATGATAATCATGCTCAAGATCAGAGATGTATTAAATAGCATAATGGATCTGAACATATAATCTTCCACCAAATAAACCATATAGTAATCAACTACAAGATGTGATCAACACTACTAGTCACCCACAAGCACCAATCTAAGGTTCCGGTACAAAGATTGAACACAAGAGATGAACTAGGATTTGAGAGGAGATGGTGTTGTTGAAGATGTTGATGGAGATTGCCCTCCCCAAGATGGGAGAGTTGTTGGTGATGATGATGACGATGATTTCCCCCTATGGGGGGGGGGAGTTCCCCCGGCGGAATCGCTCCGCCGAAGGGCAAAAGTGCCCCTGCCCAAGTTCTGCCTCGAGAGGGCGGCGCTTCGTCCTGAAAGTCCTCCCCTTATTTTTTTCTAGGTCAAAACGACTTATATACCAGAAGAGGGGCACCAGAGGTGGGCCGAGGAGGGCACAACCCACCAGGGCGCGCCCGGGCTCCCTGGCACGCCCAGGTGCGTTGTGCCCGCCTAGTGGGCCCCCTCTCTTAGTTATTTGCTCCAATAATTCATATATATAGATTCCATAAAAAATCTCCGTGAAGTTTCAGCTCATTTGGAGTTGTGCAGGATAGGTGGCCTGACGTAGCTTTTTCACGTCTAGAATTCCAGCTGCTGGTATTCTCCCTCCTTGTGTGAACCTTGCATATTATGAGAGAAAAGGCATTAGAATTACTCCAAAAGCATTATTATGCATAAAAACAATATAAATAACAGTACGAAAACATGATGCAAAATAGACGTATCAACTCCCCCAAGCATAGACCTCGCTTGTCCTCAAGCGAAAATAGAAATAAAAAAACATGTCCACATGTTTAGAGAGAGAGAGGTGTCGATAAAAACAAAATACGGACATAGAAGCATCATGTATATTATTATAACGGCAACAAACCGGACACAGAAAGATAAAACTTTATCACGTAACTTTTATCATAGACTTCTCATGAATAAGTAACAATTCATCACAACACGAAGTATAAAGCATAAACTCTATTGAAAACCAACATACTATGTTCTCAGTCAACTTTGCAACTACAATTCATCATCTTTTCAGGAAGGGTCACGTATCGGAGCCTTTTGGCAAGTCCACATACTCAACCATCATATAGTCTTGTATGATTTCTAACACTCACTGCGTACATATGAGCAAAAAGTTTCAACCGGACACATAGAAAGATAGGGGCTTATAGTTTTGCCTCCCAACGTATTCACCTCAAGGGTGATGTCAACAATAATAACTCATGCCCACCCATATCCAACTGGATATATGTGCCTAGATCTTTCCTCACCACATGGTGCTTGCCAAAAGAGAAAATAAAAAGGAATAGAGACAAAAACATTGACTCTTGCATAAAAGTAAATACATAAAAGTAAAGGATAGGCCCTTTGCAGAGGGAAGCAGAGGTTGGCATGCACTTTTTGGTTGTATGCTCAATCTCTTAGTGCAAAAGAATGTCACGTTATATTGCCCCTTATGATAGCAACCTTTATTATGCAGTCTTTCGCCTTTATTATTTTGCTATCACAAGTTTGTACAACTCTCAATTTTCTCTTACACTAAATGATCTAACACATTTAGAAGCAATTTTTATTACCTTATTGCACCGATGACAACTTACTTAAAGGATCTGTAACATCCCAAATTTTCAATTTGGAATGTTATACATAGATCATTCATGCATATCATATTTTATTGCATTGTCGATTTGTGATCCTCGAAATTCTAAGCAACTCAAGGACCCACAGAGAGAGTTGGGAATTTTGCAGTTTTCATATTTGAATTTTATCAAATATCGAAACGAGAATTATTTGTTTTAATTATTTTTCTCTCCGAAAATATTTCATATCAAAATATATGAGAGGGGATAATATGAATTCCCCAAAATAATGAAATATTGGAGGAAAATATTAGAAACAAATAAAGATTTTTTTGGGATTTTATTGCTATTTTATTTGCATAGGAAAAATACGCGTTTCTCAAAATTGCATTATAGGCCCAAATAAATGTTCACCTTGTCCGGAATATTTTTAGAGGACGGAGAAAATTTATTTCTGGATTTTTGGAGTCAGTTTAGTATTCCTTTTCTTCGTTTTTCTACGCAATTTTTTTTAAAAAAGGTCGAACCGACTTGGGCCGCCGTGGGCGACCCGGACTCCGCATCGCCCCAGGCTTTATAAGCCCGTGACCCCGCCAGCCCCAGCCCACCCCAGCCGCCACCGAACCCTAGCCACGCCTTGAGCCCCGCCCCGCGCCTCGAGCCCTGCGCCACCGCCGCCACCGGAGTTGACCGCCGCCGCCTTTTTTCTCTTCGGTTTATTTCAGTAAACCCTAGATCTAGATCTGGTTTTTTTTATTTTCCGATTTATTTTCTTTAGATCAGTTTTCCGTCGGTTTATTTATTTAGCGAACGCCGTTCGTACGTTCGTTTTAACGAACGGTTTTCACCCGTTAACCACAGACAGCGAACGTTCATTCGTTAGCCTGTTCGTCAGTTTTCCTTTTTCTCGGGTTTTTCGCGATTATTTTCGATCGCGATTTCTGATCCGATTTTCGTTTTAGTATAACTTTTCGCTCGTTTATCGGAATCAGGCGATTCAAGTGCCTAGATCTTCGTCTCGAAGCCCTCTTTCTGTTTAACCAACTTGAACAAGATTTTTGGTACTGTAAAATTTGACTTTAGTCCAGATTAGTAAATGGATCTTGTTTCTTTCGCAGTTTGAGTTTTGTTGCTCCGTTTGATTTGGTTCTTTTTGCAAACTGGAGTTCTTAAGTTGAACTTTCTGGTTAGATCTTCTTATTTGAGTTTTACCCGTGCATCTTTGATTGATTGCTTATGTATGTTTTTTTTGCGATAGAATTCCCGGAGTGCGAAGCGTGCTACTACGAGTCTTTAGGTTTTGCGGATCGTCAGCAAGGCAAGTAACACATTGATCATACTCTTTTCATACCCAGTTTTTATGCATTAGTTCCAATCCTCAAACACTGCATGATTAGGATGGGATTAACTTGTGGGTTTGGGAAGTAGTTGATGAGGTAGAACCTATTACTTGTGGGTTTGGGATGGAGTTACTTCTACGTTATGCTTATATTGCCATGCTATGCTCGTAGACGTGGATTGGGTTTGAGTGTATCCATGACAGATGTGAGTTGTTAATTAATGGTTCAACTTAAGGTGGCTACTTTAATACACATCTGGGTGGATTGCTTGTTTGGGCACCTGGGGAATCCAGTGTTGTCCTAGGAGATCCCGGGGCATTCGTGAGATTATTCATGCTAAACCTTCCGTGTGCAGCCACAAGCTATTATCGGCTCTAGCATAGTTTGAGTAAGTTGCATGACCTCTTCCAGTGGTAGGCTAGCAAATGTAGGGGATGTAGGTTGGTACTGTCTACCCAGGGTTAGAGTTAATGCTTCTGAAAGACGGTGTCTCGGTCATCTGTTTCTCAAACACCATGTAGTGCGAGAAATCCAACGTAGGAGATCGAGTCTTGTGGGGAAAAGTGCGCAAACCTCTGCAGAGTGTAAAATCTAATCATGGTTAGCCGTGTCCTCGGTTATGGACATCTTGAGTATCTAGTACTTGGATTATCCTATCGTATCTGATCACTCTAAATTAATATGTTGGGTTGTTAATGATTACTTTAATTGGGATTGAGACGGGGGTACCATTCTCAATGTTTCAACCACCATGATAGTTAAATAAAATTTATTCCTTCGTTGTAGGGAAAAATCTGCTTTTCGCAAAAACAATATAACCGTAGAGCCTCCACCAGCCAAATATGCATGTACTGATATCATTATTTCTGTTCTTGCTCTACTGTGTTACATTGCTAGCATATTCCATGTGCTGACCCATTTCGGGCTGCAACGTATTATGTTGCAGACTTTTCAGACGAGGAGTAAGGTTCGCTAGGTCATTGTCGTGCAGCTCAGCTATGCCATTGGAGTTGATGGACTCACTTTATCTTCCAAGCCTTCCGCTGTTATCGTATTAGATGGCCTTAAGCCATATTTATTGTAATAAGTTCTCTTTTGAGATATTCGATGTAATAAGTGTGTGATTGCTACTCTGTTATAAATCCTTCGAGTACTGTGTATGTCAGCATTACCGATCCAGGGATGACACTGAAGCACAGAGACTTGACCATTTGAGGTCGGGTCGCTACAAGATGGTATCAGAGCCAGGTTGAGTGTAGGACACGACCACTAAGATAAGCCATGGGTCACTCGTCTCTACTCATTTCTGACTCCTCTCCATTTTCTACTCTTTAGGATGGCTGACTCGAGGAACAAGTTTGCACAACCGGATGAAGACACACCCTTTGGACGACACTTGAAGGAAGTCATTAGGTACCTAAACATCGGAATACCAAGCTTCACCGGGACCTACAATGCCACTTTACCAGAAGAGGAGCACTGGATGATACGAGTTCAAGTTCCAGGAAGGACATTCACGCCACTCACACAGCCCATAGAGTTTTCCTTTGATGCACCAACCTGGAGTCTCGGCAAGAGCATGGCAGCTCACATCGCCATGGGGCGCATCAGCGAAGTTTACCACAAGGATCTCAAGGATACTATCTACCAGATATGTGGGCGCCGAGATGAGCAATGGGAGATAGTCAGCACCAAGAAGGACATGTCCATTGCAGCTTTCATCCAGGAGTTAAACCAGCACATTCGATGCCAGGAGAATCAGATGTGCGCAGACATGATAGATTTGAAGAAGGCGATGACAAGGATCACCAAGCTGGAGGAAGAACTCAAGTCTACACGCGATGGATATGAGGAGGAAATCGCGACACTGTTGGAGAAGAACGACGACCTGGTAAAGAAGATCGGAGTATTCATGGGAGGCCCCGTGCCAGGAGGAGAAGACTCGATTCTACTTGCCCGGATAACTACATCATCATCGACGACACCGACTCCGACCCCGACGATAGTGATGATGATTTTGAAGACGAAGCTGGAGCGGACATCATGGAGTCTTCCACCGATCAAAATTTCTAGATGACCACCAAATGATTAGTAGTATTCCCCCATGTATATAGTAGTAGTCTGAGCACTTTTAACGATAGTTCTAGACCGTTTGTATGCCTTTGCTTGATTGATTGAGTGATATGATTGTGTTTGTCTCATGTGCATATGGGTAGTGCTTTCTCACTAGACCCCATTTCTATTCTAATCTCTCCCCTCTAAACCCATCAGATGCCTCCGAGACGTGACACCGGATTTGTTTTCCCACCGGAGATCACCCAGTTGATCCAGCAGCAGAATGCCTTGATGTAGATATTAGTCCAGAACCAAGGCAACAACAACCCGCCTCTAGTTGACAACTTAGCTCATTTTCTGAGGTTACAACCGCCGGTGTTTTCCAGTAGCACCAAGCCAATAGTTGCAGATGACTGGCTACGCAGGATTGGAAGGGAGTTGACCACCGCTGGTTGCACAGATGCAGAGAAGGTGCGTTTTGCCGCACATCAGTTGGATGGACCAGAAGCCTCATGGTGGGAGAATTACACAGCCACTTTCCCCATAGCCAATATCACTTGGGATCAGTTTCAGCAAGCTTTCCGCACAGCACATGTCTCAAATGGAGCTATGAACATGAAGAAGCGTGAGTTTTGCAACTTGCGCCAGGGAAACCGTACTGTAGCCCAGTACGTGGATGAGTTTAGTAAGCTATCTCGTTATGCCCCTGATGATGTGGCCACAGATGCCGCGAGGTAGGAGAAGTTTATGGAAGGGCTTAATGATGAGATGAGCATGCAGTTGATGGTGGCAACATTTGCTAACTACCAGGAGTTGGTAGACGAAGCTCTTATGATGGAAGGGAAGCAGCAACAGATTGAGAGCCGCAAGAGGAAGTATGGACAAGGAAAGTACAATTCTGGAGCTCAGCAGAAGCCTCGTTTCACCCCGAACTCGGGAGGACTTATCCATAACAATGGAGGCCACACTCACAATGTAGGAAGTTCCCATAACCACAATGGCCCCAAGAATGGAAACGGGAATGGAGCAGGCAGCAATCAGAACCGCTCTAACCCAGCCACACCCGCCAAGAACGATCAAAGTCACATTACTTGTTTCAAGTGCGGGAAGACTGCACACTATGCCAATGACTGTCCGGAATTGAAGAACGGAAATGGTAATGGAAGCGCTGGGAAGAAGCCCAACCCTTTCAATAGGGGACAAGTGAACCATGTGAACGTGGAGGGGGTTGAGGAGCAGCCTGATGCAGTTATCGGTAAGTTTTTGGTTAAGTCTTTTACCGCTCTTGTTCTTTTCGATACTGGTGCATCACATTCATACATATCGAGGGGATTTGTGGATAAGTTTAAGTTGCCAACTCAAGCCCTTAGGACGCCCCTGTTAGTAAGTTCACCTGGAGCAGAGTATATGGCCAGCCGATGGTGCGACCGGATACCCTTAACCATTGGTAGCCATGTTTTCCCGTCAGACCTAATAATTTTGGAGTCACAAGGGTTGGATGTGATATTAGGCATGGATTGGATGTCGAAGTATGGAGGAAGCATTGATTTTGCTAGTAAGTCAATTCTGCTCACCACCCCGGAGGGAAAAAGGATCAAGTATGTATCCAAGCATTCGTCAAGGAGAACCCAAGTATATTCCCTCTCAGGAGTTGTTCAGGAGGAAGTGCCTGTTGTGAAGGATTACCCCGATGTGTTTCCAGAGGAATTACCCGGCATGCCGCCAGATCGGGACATTGAGTTCTTAATAGAACTGTTGCTAGGCATCAGACTGATATCGAAGAGACCATACCAGATGCCCGCAAATGATCTGGAGGAGATTAAGAAGCAGATCAAGGAGTTATTGGACAAAGGCTACATGACGAAGTTCATCACCGTGGGGAGCCCCAGTGCTTTTGGTTGAGAAGAAGGATGGATCGTTAAGGATGGTTGTTGATTATCGTGCATTAAATGAGGTGACGATCAAGAACAAGTACCCATTGCCGATGATCAATGATTTGTTTGACCAGCTGCAAGGAGCTAAAGTGTTTTCAAAGATCGATCTGCGATCAGGATATCACCAGCTGAAGATTTGAGAGAAGGATATACCAAAAACAGCATTCACCACAAGGTACGGGTTATATGAGTATACGGTCATGTCATTTGGACTGACTAACGCCCCTGCCTATTTCATGAGTATGATGAATAAGGTGTTCACGGAATTCTTGGATAAATTTGTGGTGGTGTTCATTGATGATATAATGGTATACTCGAAGAATGAGGAGGAGCACAAGGAGCATTCACGTTTAGTTCTCGAGAAACTCAGGGAACATTAGTTGTATGCCAAGTTCAGCAAATGTGAGTTCTGGTTGAAGGAAGTTGGATTCCTTGGACATGTTATATAAGGAGAAGGTATAGCAGTAGACCCCACCAAGGTTCAGTCAGTCACTGAGTGGTTGGCACCCACCTCAGTTAGCGAGATCCGCAGTTTTCTTGGACTCGCAGGATACTATCGGAGATTCATTGAGAATTTTTCCAAGATTGCGAAGCCAATGACGGCGTTGTTGAAGAAGGATACCAAATTCAAATGGACGGAGGAATGTGAGGCAAGTTTTCAGGAGTTGAAGAAACGTTTGACTACAGCCCCAGTGCTGATTCTGCCAGATATACGCAAGGACTTCCAAGTATATTGTGATGCATCACGCTCAGGACTTGGAGGTGTACTTGTCGGATGTGGGGCTCCGGCAAAACCCTTAAGGTTCGAACTCTGGGGTGCGCGCGAAGTTCTTTCCCTCCTACCGATCTATGCCCTATCTCACTAAGATCTCGCGGACGAACTCGACCAACTCGCAACACAGGAAGACACGAGATTTATACTGGTTCGGGCCACCGTTGTGGTGTAACACCCTACTCCAGTGTGTGGTGGATTGCCGCTTGGGCTGAAGAAGAACAGTACAAAGGGAAGAATAGCCTCCTGAGGTTGAGGTGTTCTTGTGCTTTGTGGACTTGTGGATGAGAACTCGATCCGTCCCCTACTATGGTGGCTAGCTCTACTTATATAGGCCCTGGTCCTCTCCCCAAATATTGAGCGGGAAGGGAGCCAACAACGGCGGGCGAATTTGAAAGGGGACAGCTAGTACAAGCTATGCTGACAAAAGTGGTCTTCGCCTGCAAAAGGCTCTGGTGGTGACGCCGTCTCGGGCTCCACGGTGACCTCTGTCCTGCCGTCCCGCTGGTCTTGGTCTTGTTGCACCGATATGGAAACCTTTGCCTGATGCCTCGGTACTCCGCGCCTGCGCCTGCCTCCTTAGCACCAAAGAGGAAACAAGGACGCTGCGCGCGCTGGCTCCCGCCTGGTGCCGATCATCATGGCTCACATCACGTGAGCCTCGTGAGGTTTGCTCCACCTTGATATCTCCGCTCCTCGCAAGGCAGCCTGGTGAGGTTGCTCCCGAGGAGGTCTTGCGCCGTCCGCCTCGCGAGGGTCTTGAATGCTTTGTTGATGAAGATGGGCCGTACAGGCCCGCTAGCATAGCCATGCCGTGGGCCGCAGGCAGGCAAGTCTGGGGACCCCCGTTCCCAGAACGCCGACAGTAGCCCCCGGGCCCGAGGTGCGCTCGGGCTTGGCTTCGCGGCGAAGCCAAGGGTCAAGTGCGGAGCGCCGCGGGCCCCAAAAGCCTGCGGCCTTGGTCGACGCGTGGCGGTTGATTGGACGTGGGCGTCTCCACTTCCCCACGCTGCCTCGGCAATTGTACAACTTGAAAAGTCCCTGCGACATGCAAGGAAAACCATCATTACCTGTGATCGTGGGAGGCGCCGGTTGGCCTCCACTTGCTATAAATGGGGAAGGGGGCAGAGCCCCCATCGCCATCTCTTCCTTCCTTCGCTCGCTTCTTCCTCCTTGCTCCCCTGCTTGCAACAATGGCGCCCATCCGAAGGTTCTCTGCTGAAGAGAAAGGGAAGGCCCCCCGCGATGATCCGGGGCCACTCCCGCCGAAGAAGAGGTCGGTTCATCATCGCGACGAGGCGGCGATGCAGGTGGTGACGAGGCCTTGGAGCGAGCGGCCTCCTCCAGGGTACCCGCTTCCCTTGTACGCCTGAGCCGAGGGCTCGGGAGGGCGGAGCGATGAGCAGCGACGCCCGCGCCGCGCCCGTGGTCACAGCGTGATGGCAATGCGTGCCGTTGCTCCTGGAATCCACGCCACGGATTCCCCGCACGAGCTTGTGCTATGGGCGCCGATGCCCCCGAGTTCCTGGATCCGCTTTCCGCGGTTCTTCTCCGATGTGATGCCGCCGAGGGGGCCTCTCGAGCTCTGGCTGCAGCACGCCGACTACGATGCTCCGGCGACCGGAGCAGAGGTCAAAGCGGTCCCCACCGGCATGATCTTCATGACTCGCGGCTGGGGCTAGGTTGCACTGGTCTGCCGTGCGGAAGGCACCCTCGCGATCCATTTTGAGTTCGACGGCGCCTCTACGCTCTTCTTCAAGGTCTTCGATGCGGAGCGCCGCCACCTGGAGTGTTGCCCTAGAGGGGAGCGCCAGGGTAACGCATGCTCCTCTCGTGGCTACTCCAGCAACAGCAGCCCCTGGGAATCTAGTGACTCTCCTGAGCTCTACGAGACTCCAGAGACGAGCGATGACAGCTACGTGCCCCCAACCTCCTACCAGGCCTGGAGCAGAGCCGCGGCGTCCAGCCGCCGCCGCCGCCGCTGATTTGGATGGGGTTGGCGCCAGCATCCCGTGGCCCACTGTTGATGATGGCGTCCGCCGCGGGAGAGTATAGATAGGATTCCTCTTAGTTCTTGCTTTTGCTTCCTGCGAAGAATCATGAAGTACCCCGTGGGGGTGTGTAAGGATCTGTAATGCCTTTTGTGTATATATTCCCTGTTATGAAAATTTGTGAACGCATGTCCTGTTCAGGCTCGGTCTCCCCTTTCCAACCTCGCGATAGCTTGTTACTCTACGCTGATAGGTCCCGGTCCCCAGGCAGGCTGCAGCCGTCGCTGGTATGCCAGGTCGCGTGTCGTGGTCAAGGCCAGGAGGTGAGCGGCCCGAGGTCCAGTAAGAGCCCCTGAGGCGCGATGCTCAGGAGGTCCCCCTTGGCGCCCAAGCAGCTATGGTAAGGCAGGAAAGGGATGCGACGTGGCCACAACAGGAATGCGGTGAGTGCGACCCTTAGGTCCTATCGATTAGCCGGTCCGAGCATGAGACTTATCTCAGTAGTTCAGGGTCGGTTCTTCGTGATGCGCCAGGCCTGTGCGCAACCACCTACAGCGTAGCTAGGTTAGGCCCGTAAGGGTTCTTCCCCTTCCAATGCTTTCCTTCGTGCTCTACGTCCTCAGGTCCCGGGCCTCGAGCGAGCTCAGCCACCGCTGGTATGCCAGGTCGCGATGCCGTGGTCAAGGCCAGGGAGTGAGGGCTAGAGAGCCAGTAAGAGCTCCTGAGTCGCGATGCTCAGGAGCCCCCCTTTTAACGCGCAAGCGGAATGCATGTAAGAGGAGAGAGCCCGCGGTACCGCCCGCTATTATCCTCGGGAGGTTCCTGTAGGTCATCACAAGGAGAAACACGGTTTTGCCGTTATGGTTGCCAGCCCGCCGTTGGTTGCTCTGAGACGAGACGAAGACACTGAGGGCCTGGTGAGGTGACGTGCGCGGGGTGTGCCGCGAGCCAGAGCTCGACCGCTCAGGTTTGTCGACGTGGCAGGGACGGACCCATGCACCAGCGCCGTGCCTGTGTGAGGAGGCCCCGTGGGAGGCGACGATCGACCAGGTGGTAAGCTGGCCCGGGCAGGGGGATTAAGCATGGAAGACAAATCAACCTGGGTAAATGCAGAAGGATACGTGCCACTGGGTCAGGCCCGAGCGGCTTGGGGATGATGCAGCCCGAGGGACGCCCCCAGGAAGGTAAGCTAAAGACATAAGCAAAAGGGATACATGCAACAAGGACGGACCCATGCGGCCTGGGAATAATGCAGCCCGAGGGGCGCTCCCAGCTAAATGAACTTGGAAAATGTCACCTGGTTCTGTTGACGAAGGAGAGTTGGGGCAGCTGAAGGTACGCGGCGAAGGAATGGCTCCTCACGAGCCACCGGGGCCCTGAGCCTCGGGAGGCTCTGGGGGCTCGGGTGGTTCCTTGAAGACTGTCTTCATATCTTCCAAGACGGCGTGGTACCTGGCCTCCTGAGCCACCAGGACAGGCCGCATGTTGCGCTGATAGGCTGACGCCACGCTCGGCAAGCCGAAGGGCATGCGAACGTAGCTGTGTGGCGGGCCCTCGCAACGACCCACACGCGAAGGCCAGAAGAGCTCATGAGATGCGGCCCTGTTGAGCCCTAGAACATCGATGCAGACGCGCAGCCCGGCATCCTCGCCTGGATGGGGAGCTGCGCCTCGTGAGCGGCGGTCGCTGCGCATGGCCCTTGCGTCTTGCAGTTCTAGAGTGGTCTTGGTGATGAACTCCTGAGTGGTGGGAACTCCTTGCCATGTGTTCTCCTGAGGGAAACGTGCCGCGAAGCACGCCTCCAAGTGGTGCCCAAGTGCCTCCTCATGAGGTTGGCAAGGTCCGAGGCCCTCCAGAAGAGAGCCCCCGAGCCCTGCCCGAGGAGGGTGCCGGGCGCGCCTTCCTATGCGATGCAGGGAGGCGCCCTTGGAGCGGGCGCTGATCCTGACGAGGCTCCAGCTGCGTTGCCGCCCTCCTGAGATCCTGCACGGCGCAACTGCTTCTTCTTCTTGGGGAGGGCCTTAGGAGGGCCCTCGCTTTTGCTGTCGGGGTCGCCGATTGCTGTAGCTTGGATGGCGCGCTCGAGGGAGCACACCGCGTCCCTCTCTTCACATGGGACCGTGATGATTCCGCCACTTCCCGGCATCTTGAGGACGTTGTAACCGTGGTGGGTGACCACCATGAACTTGACCAGGGCCGGATACCCGAGGATGGCGTTGTACGGCAAGCGGATGTGCGCGACGTCGAAGTCGATGAGCTCGGTGCCGTAGTTCTTGCGCTCCCCGAAGGTGACAGGCAGGCGGACCTGCCCTATCGGTGTGGTGGAACCGTCGGTCACTCTTGAGAAAGGCTTGGTAGGCTGAAGCTGCTCATACGGGACCTGGAGGTTGTCGAACGTGTCGACGGATAGGACGTTGAGCCCTGCGCCACCATCGATGAGGGTCTTGGTAACATGCACATTGCTGATGACTGGTGAACAAAGCATCGGGAGGGCGCCAGCGGTGGCTGCGCACTTGAGCTGATCTGCCGAGTTGAAGGTGATGGCGCACTGGGACCACCTGAGCGGGCGCGTGGCCTCGAGCTTGGGGAGCACCGCGTTCACCTCTCGAGCGAACTGTTTGAAGATGCGCTGAGAGGCTGGGGCCTGGGCGCCGCCCAACATGCAGGCGATAGCACACGGCTCCTAGAAGCCCCCAGCCCCCTCATCCTGATGGTGATCGTTGTTCCTTCTTGGTGGTGGCGGCAGCAGGGGAAGACCGGCGTTGCCCTGAGGGCGATCCTCACGAGGCTGGTCCCTCCAGGCGCCCTCGCGAGGATGGTCCTGCCAGCGGTCCTCACGAGGCCTGCCGCGCCACTCATGGTGCGGGCAACGGTCGTCCCAGCGTCCGCCTCCGCGTCCTCCTCCACGGCCGTAGCCCCGGTCGCTGCGCTCGGGGCGTCGACCGAAACGTCCTTCGCGAATGGCTCTGAGCTCTTGACAGTCGCTGGTGTTGTGGGTGTTCAGGTTGTGGAAGGCGCAGAACGGTCGGCTACCCTTGGATGACTCAGGCTGGTCCCTGCCCCGCTTGGTGTCTGGCTCCGCTGCGAGCACAGCTGCTTCCTTGCGCTTCACGTCCTTGGCCTTGGCCTTCTTCTCCTCTGCACCTGCAGCTGGCAGCTCGAGGAGGGAAAGGCGCCCCTCCTCAGCTCTTGCGCACTTGGTTGCCAGGTTGAACAGCTCCTGAGATGTGCATAGCTCCTCGTGGATAGCGAGCTCCTCCTTCATCTTGATGTCACGGACGCCGTCAGAGAACGCGGAGATGATGGCCTCGTCCGTGACCTTGGGGATCTTGAGGCGAGTGTTGTTGAAGCACTGGATGTACTTCTGGCGTGTCTCTCCTGGTTGTTGCTCGATGCGGCGCAGGTCACCCGCGGCCGGCGGGCGGTCGCGGGTGCCCTGGAAGTTGGCGACGAAGCGGTCGCGCATCTCATCCCAGGAGGAGATTGAGCCGTGCTACAGGTTCAGGAGCTAGGAGCGGGCACCATCCTTGAGAACCATGGCAAACCAGTTCGCCATGACTTTCTCGTCGCCGTTGGCCGCTTTGATGCTCAGCTCGTAGAGCTGCAGGAACTCCGCGGGGTCGACGGTGCCGTCGTAGAGGGGAGGCAGATCCGGCTTGAACTTGCCTGGCCAGGTGACGCTACGCAGCTCGGGGTGAAGGCGCGGCAGCCGGCCGTGGTTGCCGGGGCTCGTCTCGGAGGTGAGGCCCGTGTGCCGCTACCGCAGGTAGCGCGCGGTCTTGGCGAGGTGGCGCGGGAAGCACAGGTGCAGCTTCTCGCGGCCGAGGAATTTCTTGGCAGCTTCTCTCTTTGCGCGTGGGCACCGGGCGTGGTGGATCATGCCGTGGGGCCGCGCGCCTTGTTGCCAAGGCACCGTCTTGGGGCAGAGGTGGTGGAGGCGCTCCATGAGCCACGTCGCCCGTGGCTGGCGGAGGGCGAGGCAGAGAGTGGGACAGCGCCGGGGAGCCCCCTGCGGCGCGGACGAGCTCGGCGACGCGATCGAGCCAGTCCTCGTAGAGGTCGTCGACCAGGTGATAGTGCAGGAGCTCGTTCGCCATGAGGAGCGCGGCCTGCGCGTCCATGGGAGCGCGACGTGTGTGGGACGAGGAACCGGCCGGGGTCAGCGATGGAGTGGCAGTGCGGCCGTCCTGCCGCACCGATGGGTGCAGCGAGGACGCTTGCTGCTCGTTCCCCGCCGGGCCGGTAGCGGCGTTGGCGGCAGGAGACGGGGAACGACGAGGTGGCCCGCCGACGGGAGCCGTCTGAGCAACGATGCGCAATGAGGGCAGCCCGGCGCTCAGCTCGGGCGCGGCGAGCGTCCGCCATGGAGACGACGGAGCGACGAATCGACGGAAGGGAAGCTACGGCGCACCCCTACCTGGCGCACCAAATGTTGGATGTGGGGCTCCGGCAAAACCCTTAAGGTTCGAACTCTGGGGTGCACGCGAAGTTCTTTCCCTCCTACCGTTCTACGCCCTAGCTCACTAAGATCTCGCGGACGAACTCGACCAACTCTCAACACAGGAAGACACAAAATTTATACTGGTTTGGGCCACCGTTGTGGTGTAACACCCTACTCCAGTGTGTGGTGGATTGCTGATTGGGCTGAAGAAGAACATTACAAAGGGAAGAACAGCCTCCTGAGGTTGAGGTGTTCTTGTGCTTTGTGGACTTGTGGATGAGAACTCGATCCGTCCCCTACAATGGTGGCTAGCACTACTTATATAGGCCCTAGTCCTCTCCCCAAATATTGAGCGGGAAGGGAGCCAACAACGACGGGCGAATTTGAAAGGGGACAGCTAGTACAAGCTATCCTGACAAAAGCGGTCTTCACCTGCAAAAGGCTCTAGTGGTGACGCCGTGTCGGGCTCCACGGTGACCTCCGTCCTGCCGTCCCGCTAGTCTTTGTCTTGTTGCACCGATATGGAAACCTTTGCCTGATGCCTCGGTACTCCGCGCCTGCGCCTGCCTCCTTAGCACCAAAGAGGAAACAAGGACGCTGCGCGCGCTGGCGCCCGCCTGGCACCCGCCTGGTGCCGATCGTCATGAGTTGAATTTTGCTACCCATGATTTGGAGTTAGTAGCCGTACTGCATGCGCTCAAGACTTGGAGACATTATCTTATCAGAAACCGTTGTGATGTGTACACGGATCATAAGAGTTTGAAGTACATTTTCACATAGAAGGAGCTGAACCTCAAGCAGAGGAGATGGTTGGAGCTTATAAAGGATTATGACATGAAGCTGCACTATCATCCAGGTAAGGCCAATGTCGTAGCAGACGCTTTGAGCCAGAAGAGTTATGCTAACACCCTCGTGAGCGGAGGAATGCCAAAGGAGTTAGTAGAGGATCTCATGGAACTACGTTTGGATATTGTTCCTAGAGGTTTTGTTGCATCAATAGAAGTCCAATCTACCTTGTTGGGAAAGATTCGAGAAGCGCAGAAGGATGATAAAGAGATTGCCGAGATAAAAGAGAGAATGAGCAAAGGAAAGGCCAAAGGTTTTCGTGAGGATGAGCATGACACCTTATGGTTTGAGGACCGCGTTTATGTGCCCAATAATGTGGATATCAGGAAGTTGATACTTCAGGAGGCTCACGACTCGCCATACTCGATACACCCCGGAAACACTAAGATGTATGTGGATTTGAAGGAGCATTTCTGGTGGACTGGTATGAAGAAGGATATTGCTGAGTATGTAGCCATATGTGATGTATGTCAGAGAGTAAAGGCAGAACATCAGAAGCCAGCAGGATTACTGCAACCTATGCCGATACCCTAATGGAAGTGGGATAAACTTGGCATGGATTTCATCACCGGATTGCCCAGGACCAAGTCAGGATATGATTCTATATGGGTAGTAGTTGATCGCTTGACCAAAGTGGCTCACTTTATCCCAGTGAAAACCACGTATACAAGTGCGAAGTTGGCCAAGATATACATGACCAGGATCGTATGTCTGCATGGAGTTCCGAGGACCATCGTATCAGATTGAGGAACCCAGTTTACTTCAAAGTTTTGGCATCAGCTGCACCAGACTTTGGGTACGAGGCTACAGTTCAGTACAGCCTTTCATCCGTAGACAGACGGACAGACCGAGAGAGTCAACCAGATTCTGGAGGATATGTTGAGAGCTTGTGTACTATATTATGGATCTAGTTGGGATGACAATTTTCCCTACGCGGAGTTCTCATACAACAATAGCTACCAGGCCAGTTTGAGGATAGCACCGTTCTAAGCTCTGTATGGACGAAGGTGCAAAACACCGTTGATGTGGGATGAAGTTGGAGACCGTCAGTTGTTTGGACCGGACTTAATCTAAGAGTCTGAAGAGAAGGTTAAGTTAATTCAAGATAGACTGAAGGTAGCTCAGTCCAGGCAGAAGAGTTATGGAGATTCGAAATGCAAGGAAGTAACCTATGAAATCGGAGACAGAGCATATCTTCGTGTATCACCACTCCGAGGGGTGAAACATTTTGGAGTTAAGGGAAAGTTAGCCCCGAGATTTGTAGGACCATACCGAGTTCTGGAACGTATGGGAGAGGTTGCCTACAAGTTGGAATTACCTGAAGGATTGTCAGGAGTTCATGATGTGTTCCATGTTTCTCAGTTGAAGAAGTGCCACGCGGAGATGGCCGATATACCGCTAAGAGATACAGTGCCCCTGGAAGCAATTCAGTTGGACAGTGATCTGACCTATGAGGAGAAGCCGGTCAAGATTCTCGAGTTTGCTCGCCGAGTTACTCGCAGTATGGTTATCAAGTTTTGCAAAGTTTAGTGGAGCCACCATACCGAGGATGAAGCCACCTGGGAACGAGAGGATGATCTTCGCAAAGATCACCCACACCTATTTTCTAGCCAACCAGAATCTCGAGGGCGAGATTCATCTTAAGGGGCCTAGGTTTGTAACATCCCAAATTTTCAATTTGGAATGTTATACATAGATCATTCATGCATATCATATTTTATTGCATTGTCGATTTGCAATCCTCGAAATTCTAAGCAACTCAAGGACCCACGGAGAGAGTTGGGAATTTCGCAGTTTTCATATTTGAATTTTATCAAATATCGAAACGAGGTTTATTTTAATTATTTTTCTCTCTGAAAATATTTCATATCAAAATATATGAGAGGGGATAATATGACTTCCCCAAAATAATGAAATATTGGAGGAAAAATATTAAAAACAAATAAACATTTTTTTGGGGATTTTATTGCTATTTTATTTGCATAGGAAAAATACGCGTTTTTCAAAATTGCATTATAGGCCCAAATAAATGTTCACCTTGTCCGGCATATTTTTAGAGGACGGGAAAAATTTATTTTTGGATTTTTGGAGTCCGTTTAGTATTCCTTCTCTTTTTTTTTCTGCGCGGATTTTTTTAAAAGGTCGAACCGACTTGGGCCGCCGTGGGCGACCCGGACTCCGCCTCGCCCCAGGCTTTATAAACCCGCGACCCCGCCAGCCCCAGCCCACCCCAGCCGCCGCTGAACCCTAACCGTGCCTCGAGCCCCGCGCCGCCGCCGCCGGAGTTGACCGCCGCCGCCATTTTTTTCTCTTCGGTTTATTTCGGTAAACCCTAGATCTTGATCCGTTTTTTTTAATTTTCCGGTTTATTTTCTTTAGATCGGTTTTCCGTCGGTTTATTTATTTAACGAACGCCGTTCGTACATTCGTTTTAACAAACGGTTTTCACCTGTTAACCGCAGACAGCGAACGTTCGTTCGTTGGCCTGTTTGCCAGTTTTTCTTTTTCTCGGGTTTTTCGCGATTATTTTCGATCGCGATTTCTGATCCGATTTTCGTTTTAGTATAACTTTTCGCTCGTTTATCGGAATTAGGCGATTCGAGCGCCTAGATCTTCGTCTCGAAGCCCTCTTTCTGTTTAACCAACTTGAACAAGATTTTTGGTACTGTAAAATTTGACTTTAGTCCAGATTAGTAAACGGATCTTGTTTCTTTCGCAATTTGAGTTTCGTTGCTCCGTTTGATTTGATTCATTTTGCAAACCGGAGTTCTTAAGTTGAACATTCTGGTTAGATCTTCTTATTTGAGTTTTGCCCATGCATCTTTGATTGATTGTTTATGTATGTTATTGTTTGTTTGCGATAGAATTCCCGGAGTGCGAAGCGTGCTACTACGAGTCATTAGGTTCTGCGGATCGTCAGCAAGGCAAGTAACACATTGATCATACTCTTTTCATACCCAGTTTTTATGCATTAGTTCTAATCCTCAAACATTGCATGATTAGGATGTGATTAACTTGTGGGTTTGGGAAGTAGTTGATGAGGTAGAACCTATTACCTATTTTATTATCAAACCCTCGGGAGTTACTTCTACGTTATGCTTATATTGCCATGCTATGCTCGTAGACATGGATTGGGTTTGAGTGTATCCATGACATATGTGAGTTGTTAATTAATGGTTCTACTTAAGGTGGCTACTTTAATACACATCTGGGTGGATTGCTTGTTTGGGCACCTGGGGAGTCCAGTGTTGTCCTAGGAGATCCCGGGGCATCCATGTGATCATCCTATGGTCCGCCACCCAGGCTCAAAGGGATCGTGAGATTATTCATGCTAGAAACTTCCGTGTGCAGCCACAAGCTATTATGGGCTCTAGCATAGTTTGAGTAAGTTGCATGACCTCTTCCAGTGGTAGGCTAGCAGATGTAGGGGATGTAGGTTGGTACTGTCTACCCGGGGTTAGAGTTAATGCTTCTGAAAGACTGTGTCTCGGTCATCCGTTTCTCAAACACCATGTAGTGTGAGAAATCCAATGGAGGAGATCGAGTCTTGTGGGGAAAAGTGTGCAATCCTCTGCAGAGTGTACAATCTAATCATGGTTAGCCGTGTCCCCGGTTATGGACATCTTGAGTATCTAGTACTTGGATTATCTTATCGTATCTCATCACTCTAAATTAATATGTTGGGTTGTTAATGATTACTTTAATTGGGATTGAGATGGGGGTACCATTCTCAATGTTTCGACCACCATGATAGTTAAATAAAATTTATTCCTTTGTTGTAGGGAAAAATCTGCTTTTCGCAAAAACAATATAACCGTAGAGCCTCCACCAGCCAAATATGCATGTAGTGATAGCATTATTTCTGTTCTTGCTCTACTGTGTTACATTGCCAGCATATTCCATGTGCTGACCCGTTTCGGGCTGCAACGTATTATGTTGCAGACTTTTCAGACGAGGAGTAAGGTTCGCTAGGTCATTGTCGTGCAGCTCAGCTATGCCGTTGGAGTTGATGGACTCACTTTATCTTCCAAGCCTTCCGCTATTATCGTATTAGATGACCTTAAGCCATATTTATTGTAATAAGTTCTCTTTTGAGATATTCGATGTAATAAGTGTGTGATTGCTACTCTGTTATAAATCCTTCGAGTACTGTGTATGTCAGCATTACCGATCCAGGGATGACACTGAAGCATAGAGACTTGACCGTTTGAGGTCGGGTCGCTACAGGATCTTACTCAATCCATAGGTAGGTAAAGTGGACTCTCAAAACAAGATTTGGGTTGAGGGTTTTGGATGCACAAGTAGTATCTCGACCTAGTGCGAAATTTTTGGCTAGCAAGGATGGGGGGAAAGCACCACATGTTAAAGGATCTATGGCAATATAATTTCTATGTGAATATGAACAAACATAAATCATTACGTTGTCTTCCTTGTCCAACTTCAAGAATTTTGGCATATAATATTTTGATGGGGGCTCACAATTATAAAAGATGTCCAAGATGGTGTAGTTGCATGTGAATATTCTCTTCCCTTATTAATTCTTTCATGAATTGCATCATTGACCAATGCTATGTTTGTAAATCTCCAATAAAATTTTCTACTTATACTCTTCCTTATGTGATGTCATTACTTCCATAAGACTAGCATATGATATTTTTTTCACTTATTTCCTTTCTTTTTATTGAACATGAAAGTAAAGAAAGAAAAACTCAAACTAAACTTTATTATATATCTCGCACATGATTACAGGGATAGATCACTAAGCAAACAATTGAAAAGAAAGGATCGAACTAAAATTGTATTCAACTAAACCGATAGATAACTAAGGATAACTAAGATGAGTAAAGGCAAAAGATAGTGGTGGTGATACGATACCGGGGCACCTCCCCCAAGCTTAGCACAAGCCAAGGGGAGTGCCCATACCCGATACTCAAGTCTCCTTTGGGGATGAAGAAGGAGGTGGTGGTGATGCAGTAGAGGGTTTATCCTTCTCCTTTTCCAGCTTACGTCGGAGGGTAAAATTATCCATCCTCAACTCATCGTTCTCCATCTCGAGCTTTATTATCCTCTTGCATAATGCCTCCATGCTTTCGTGTTTGAAACAAGGAGTTACTGGTTCGTCTTCATTTTCCTCATCGGAGAACCATATGTAGGGATAGGTGTCCTTGAAGATACTTTTATCTAAAGGCTGATAAGAAACTAGACACTCCTCAGAATTTTGAGACGACATATTTTCAGATCTGTCAGGAAAACATCGAGAAAAGAAAATAGAAGATTTCTCCATGATACGGTGGTCAATAGGTTCGGGGGGTATATAAAGATTTTTTTTATCTTGGGAAACAAGCAAACGGGAGAAAAACGAAGTTCGGAAGGTACCAGAGCTGGGCACAACCCACCTGGGTGAGGCACGCCCTGGTGTCTTATGCCCACTAGGGTTGCCTTCCTGGTTGTTTCTTATTTTCCTAATTTTTAATATATTCGAAAACTGAGAGAAAATATTTGTGCGAATTTTTTGGAGTCCATTTACTTACGTATCACGTACCTCCTCTTTTTTCACAATTCTGGAGTATTTCGGAAGGTTTCTTTTATGTGTTCTTCCGGTGTCATAGTTTGGATAATATTGCTTTCCACATTAATGAGCGTACTTGAGAAATAATGTTTTATTCTTTGCCCATTGACAACCTTCGGGTTAGTACCTTCGGCATTATTTATTTTGATGGCTCCAGATCGATAAACCTCCTCGATAACATAGGGTCCTTCCCATTTGGAGAGAAGTTTTCCTGCAAAGAATCTGAAATGAGAGGTGTATAAAAGAACACATTCTCCAACTTTGAACTCACGCTTTTGGATTCTTTTATCATGCCATCTTTTAACTTTTTCTTTAAATAATTTGGCATTTTCATAGGCTTGGGTTCTCCATTCATCTAGTGAGCTAATATCAAATAACCTCTTTTCACCGGCAAGTTTGAAATCATAGTTGAGTTCTTTAATTGCCCAATATGCTTTATGTTCTACTCAAGAGGCAAATGACAAGCCTTTCCATAAACCATTTTGTAAGGAGACATACCCATGGGATTTTTATAAGCTGTTCTGTAAGCCCAAAATGCATCGTCTAATTTCTTAAACCAATTCTTTGGGACCTATTGACAGTTTTTTGTAAAATTAATTTCATTTCTCTATTGCTAAGTTCAACTTGACCACTAGACTGAGGATGATAGGGTGATGCAATCATATGGTTAACATCATACTTAGGAAGAATTTTACGGAAAGCACCATGAATAAAATGTGAACCACCATTAGTCATTAAATATCTTGGGACTCCAAACCATGAGAAAATAACTTCCTTAATCATTTTAATAGAGGTGTTGTGATCAGCACTACTAGTTGGACTAGCTTCTACCCACTTAGTAACATTATCAACAACAACCAAAATATGTGTATACCCATTAGAGGAAGGAAAATGTCCCATGTAATCAAAACCCCAACATCAAATGGTTCAACAACAAGTGAATAATTCATAGGCATTTCTTGATGCTTACCAATATTACCAATTTGTTGCCATTCATCACAAGATAAAACAAACTTACGGGCATCCTTGAAGAGGGTAGGCCAATAAAAACCAGATTGCAATACCTTGTGAGCAGTTCTGTCTCCCGCATGGTGCCCTCTGTAAGCTTCGGAGTGACATTTCCATAGGTTTGTCCCTATTCATGCTCAGCTACACAACGTCTAATAATACCATCTACTCCTTCTTTATAAAGATGTGGGTCATGCCAAAAGTAATGTCTTAAATCGTAGAAGAATTGTTTTCTTTAGTTGGTATGTGAAGCTAGGTGATATATATTTAGCAATAATGTAGTTAACATAGTGAGCATATCAAGGAGTGTAATGAGAAACATTTATTGCAGCTAATTGCTCATTAGGAAAACTATCATTAATATGTTGTGGGTCATCAAGAATATTTTCTAGCCTAGACAAGTTATCAGCTACGGGGTTCACAGCTCCTTTTCTATCAGTGATATGTAAGTCAAATTCTTGTAGCAAGAGAACCCACCTAATGAGTCTAGGTTTAGCATCTTTATTTTCCATAAGATATTTTATAGCAGCATGATCAGTGTGAACAATCACTTTAGAATCAACAATGTAAGATCTGAATTTATCACAAGCAAACACCAATGCTAAAAATTCTTTTTCAGTAGTAGCATAATTTCTTTGGGCACTGTCTAGAGTTTTACTAGCATAATGGATAACATTTAATTTCTTATCAACTCTTTGTACTAGAACAGCACCAACAGCATAATAACTAGCATCACACATGATTTCAATAGGCAAGTTCCAATCAGGTGGTTGAACATTAGGTGCAGAAATTAAGGCTTTCTTAAGTGTTTCAAATGCTTCTACACAATCATCTTCAAAAACAAATGGAACAACCTTTTGGAAAAGATTTGTAAGAGGCCTAGAAATTTTATAGAAGTCTATAATAAATCTCCAATAGAAACCAGCATGACCGAGGAAAGTACGAATACCTTTAATATCTCTCGGACATGGCATTTTCTCAATTTCATCAACTTTAGCTTTATCCACCTCAATACCTCGTTCAGAAATTTCATGTCCCGAGACAATACCTTCATTAACCATAAGTGGCACTTCTCCCAATTCAAGACAAGATTAGTTTGCTCGCATCTATGCAAAACTCGATCAAGGTTGCTTAAGCAATCATCAAAAGAAGTTCCGTAGACGGAAAAATCATCCATGAAAACCTCAACAATCTTTTCACAAAAATCAGAGAATGTAGCAGTCATACATCTCTGAAAGGTAGCAGGTGCATTGCATAAACCAAAAGGCATATGTCTATAAGCATAAGTTCCAAAAGAACAAGTAAAGGTGGTTTTCTCTTGATTAGGTTGTGAAATAGGTATTTGAGAAAAACCAGAATATCCATCAAGGAAACAAAAGTGTGTGTGCTTAGATAGCCTTTCTAGCATTTGATCAATGAAAGGCAGAGGGTAATGATCTTTTCTAGTTGCTTTATTTAATTTTCTAAAATCAATTACCGTTCTATAGCGAGTGACAATTCTTTGTGGAATAAGTTCATTTTTATCATTAGGAACAACGGTAATACCTCCCTTCTTAGGGACACAATGAATGGGGCTTACCCATCTACTATCAGCTATATGATAGATTATACCTGCTTCCAGAAGCTTTAGTATTTCAGTTCTTACCACTTCTTTCATTTTAGGATTTAAACGTCTTTGGTGATCAACAACGGGTTTAGCATCCGGTTCCTTATTAATCTTGTGCTGACAGAGAGTGGGACTAACACCCTTAAGATCATCAAGAGTATATCCAATAGCAGCTCGGTGCTTCTTCAGAATATTCAATAATCTTACTTCCTCATGTTCTGAAAGGTTAGCACTAATAATAACAGGATATATCTTTTTTATCATCAAGATAAGCATATTTCAAAGTGTCCGGCAGTTGTCTTAATTCAAACACAAGATCACCTTTAGGTGGAGGAGGACCTCCTAGAGTTTCAATAGCCAAATTGTGTTTAAGTAGAGGTCGTTGTTCAAAGAGAATTTTATCTATCTCATTTTTTTCATGCATATGCATATCATTTTCATGGTCTAGCAAATATTGTTCTACTGGATCAGTAGGAGGCACGGCAATAGAAGCAAGAAAAATTATTTCATCCATACTAGGCAATTCTTTCTTATGATGTTTTCTATTTAACTTGGAAAAAATAAACTCATGAAACTCATCACCCAAACTAACACCGATGGTTTGTTTCTTACAATATATTTTAGCATTAACGGTGTTCAAGAAAGGTCTACCAAAAATAACGAGACAAAAGTCATCTTCTGGGGAAACAAGAACTAGAAAATCAGTAGGGTATTTTATTTCCCCACACAAGACTTCAACATCTCTAACAATCCCAAGTGGTGTGATGGTGTCTGATGTCTGCTAGGACTACGTCGGTATTTCCCCAGAGAGGAAGGGATGATGCAGCACAACGATGGTAGGTATTTCCCTCAGTGATGAAACCACGGTTATCGAACCAGTAGGAGAACCAAGCAACACAACGTAAACAGCCCCTGCACACAAATAACAACTACTCGCAACCCGACGTGTTAAAGGGGTTGTCAATCCCTTTTGGGCAATGGCGCCAGAAATTGGCAAATGGACATGAATAAAATTGTAGTAGATTGATAGATCGAACGCCAAATAAAATAAATAAGAATAAAATGCAGAAAGGTATTTTTGTATTTTTATTTAATAGATCTGAAAATAAAAGCAAAGGTGAAGTAGATCGCAAAGGCAAATATGTGAGAATTCAAATAATCATGACGGTGGCCTCTCTCGAGAAAAATAGCAAACGGTGGGTAAACAAATTACTGTTGGGCAATTGATAGAACTTCAAATAATCATGACGATATCCACGCAATGATCATTATATAGGCATCACGTCCAAGATTAGTAGACCGACACCTGCCTGCATCTACCACTATTACTCCACATATCGACCGCTATCTAGCATGCATCTAGTGTATTAAGTTTTATCCTTAGTGAACGATATCCAGGAAAGAGAAACGGAATAATGCAATAAGAACGATGACATGATGTAGACAAGATCTATCTATGTAGAGATAGACCCCATCGTTTTATCCTTAGTAGCAACGATACATACGTGTCGGTTCCCCTTCTGTCACTGGGATCAAGCACCGTAAGATCGAACCCACTACAAAGCCCCTCTTCCCATTGCAAGATAAATAGATCAAGGTTGCCAAACAAAACCCAAATATCAGAGAAGAAATACGAGGCTATAAGAGATCATGCATATAAGAGATCAAAGAAACTCAAATAACTTTCATGGATATAAAAAGATAGATCTGATCATAAACTCAAAGTTCATCCGATCCCAACAAACACACTGCAAAAAGAGTTACATCATATGGATCTCCAAGAGACCATTGTATTGAGAATTCAGCGAGAGAGAGGAAGCCATCTAGCTACTAACTACAGACCCGAAGGTCTACAAAGAACTACTCACGCATCATCGGAGAGGCACCAATGGAAGTGGTGAACCCCTCTGTGATGGTGTCTAGACTGGATCTGGTGGTTCTGGACTCTGCGGCGGCTGGAATTGATTTTCGTTGACTCCCTTAGGGTTTCTGGAATATTGGGGTATTTATAGAGCAAAGAGGCGGTCCGGGGGGAACCCGAGGTGGGAACAACCCACCAGAGCGCGCCAGGGCCTCCTGGCGCACCCTGGTGGGTTGTACTCTCCTCGGAGCAACCCCCAGGCGCAGCCATGGCCCATTAGGTGTCTTCTGGTCCATAAAAAATCTTCGTGAAGTTTCCTTGCATTTGGACTCCGTTTGGTATTGATTTCCTGCGATGTAAAAAGCATGCAGAAAACAGCAACTGGCACTTGGCACTATGTCAATAGGTTAGTACCAACAAATGATATAAAATGATTATAAAACATCCAAGATTGATAATATAACAGCATGGAACCATCAAAAATTATAGATACATTGGAGACGTATCAGCATCCCCAAGCCTAACTCCTGCTCGTCCTTGAGTAGGTAAGTGATAAAAACATAATTTTTGATGTGGAATGCTGCCTAACATGTCATACCGTATTCTTTTCTTTATAGCATGGACATTTGGACTTTTATGTAATTCAAAGCAATAGTCTAGTTTTGACATGATAAGGTAAATACTCAAGCATATCAACAAGCAACCATGTCTTTCAAAATATCAATGCTAAAATAAGTTATCCCTAGCCCATCATGCTCAATCATTGATCCATTCATGAAACACACTCACATATTAGCTACACCCAATAGTCAAGTACGATCATATTGCCTCCTAGTTGGTGCTTTTTATAAGAGAAGATGGAGACTAAAATTCAAAATAAAAATTGCATAAAGTAAAAGAAAGGCCCTTCGTAGAGGGAAGTAGGGATTTGTAGAGGTGCTAGAGTTCAAAGAGAAAAAACTTAGAGATAAAATATTTTGGGAGGTGTGTCTTTCCCACCAAAGAAAATGACTTAGAGTTCCCAACACTTTCCATGCTAAATATCTCATAGGCGGTTCCCAAACAGAAAATAAAGTTTATTCCTTTTTCCACCATACTTTCACTTTCCATGGCTAGCCGAATCCACGGTTGCCTTCCATACCAACACTTTCCAAGGAATTTATTATTTGACAACATAAAGTAAATTCATTTTTCATTTTGGGACTGGGCATCCCTAATACCTTTGCCTTACTCTCGTGCAATGACAAGTGAATAGACACTCATCGTGAGAATAACACATCTAGCATGGAAAATATTAGCCACCCCTCACCGCTCCGCGAGCAGTACGAACACACAAAAGAGAAGTTTATTTTGAAAATTAGAGATGGCACATACAAATTTGCTTAGAACGGCAAAATAATACCGCATATAGGTAGATATAGTGGACTCATGTGGCAAAACTGGTTAAAGGATTTTGGATGCACAAGTAGAGATCATACTTAGTGCAAAATGAAGGCTAGCAAAGGATTGAGAAGCAACCAACCAAGAAACGAATAATCTCATAAGCGAGCATTAAGCATAAATAACACTGAATAATGCACCACAAGTAGGATATAATTTCATTGCATAATTATTGACTTTCATGCTTGCATAGGGAATCACAAACCTTAACACCAATATTCTTACTAAAGCATAATTACTCATCAACATGACTCACATATCACATCATCATATCTCAAAACTATTACTAAGAATCAAGTTTATTTTGTCCAATGATCTTCATGAAAGTTTTTATTATATCCTTCTTGGATATCCATCACTTTGGGACTAATTTTCATGTGTTGATTTTGATAAGCTCAAACAAATATAAGTGAAGATCATGAGCATAATTTTTCTTTCTCCCAAAATAATTTAAGTGAAGCAAGAGAGAATTTCTTGAAAATTTTACTAACTATCAAATAAATCTAAGTGAAGCAAGAGAGCATTTCTTCAAAAATACTAAAGCACACCGTGGTCAAAAAGATATAAGTGAAGCACTAGAGCAAGTCCATAGCTCATAAAAATTTAAGTGAAGCATAGAGAGCAATTCTAACAAGTCATGACACAATTTTGCTGTCTCAAATAGGTGTGTCCAGCAACGAATCAAGACTTTAAAACACAAAATAAAACAAGGAAAGACTCATATCATACAAGATGCTCCAAGCAAAACACATAGTATGTGACGAATAAAAATATAGCTTCGAGTAAAATATTGATGGTCATTAGAAGAAAGAGGGGATGCCACTCGGGGCATCCCCAAGCTTAGTTGCTTGCTCTCTTTGGGATAATAGCTTAGTATGATGGGGCATCCCCAAGCTTAAGCTCTTCTTACTCCTTATTCCTTCATCCATCATTAGATAACCCAAACTTGAAAACTTCAATCACACAAAACTCAACAAAACCTTCGTGAGATCCGTTAGTGTAAGAAACCAAATCACTACTATAAGTATTGTATCAAACCAATTCATATTTTGTTTTTGCATTATATCTACTGTATTCCAACTTTTCTATGGCAAAAACTCATCAAAGAAAACCATAGAGCCATCAAAACAAGCACACAACGCAAAGAAAATAGAATAGTCTGTAGCAATCTGACTATTTCGAATACTTCTGAAACTCCAAAAATTCTGAAAATAATTAGGATGACCTGAGCAATTTGTATATTAATCTTCTGCAAAAATAATTGGCATTTTATCACGCTCTGGTGATTTTTAACAATTGTTTTCATGAGCACAAAAGTTTCAGTTTTTCAGCAAGATCAAACAACTATCACCCAAGAAGATCCTAAAGGCTTTACTTGGCACAAACACTAATTAAAACACAAAAAATACAATCATAACAGTAGCATAATTGTGCTAACACTCAAGAATATAAAGAAAAAAAGCAAAAATAAATTTTATTCATTGGGTTGCCTCCCAACAAGCGCTATAGTTTTACGCCCTTAGCTAGGCATAAAGCAAGGGTCTAAGATTTGTCATCTTTAGTTCAAGATCCATAAGATGCCCTCATGGTTGATTCATATGGTGGCCTAATTCTTGTTCTAGGGAAGTGTTCCATACCTTTCCTAAAAGGAATTGGAACTTAATATTGCCTTCTTTCATATCAGTCATGGCACCGATAGTGCGTAAAAACGGTCTACCAAGAATAATTGGACAAGACGGATTGCAATCAATATCAAGAACAATAAAATATATGGGAACATAATTCCTATTTGCAAGAAAAAGAACATCTCTAATTCTTCTCACAGGATTTTTAATAGTAGAATCCGCCAGGTGCAAATTTAAAGAACATGATTCAATATCGGTAAGACCAAGCACATCACATAAAGTTTTCGGAATTGTAGAAACACTAGCACCCAAGTCACATAAAGCAAAACACTCATAATTTTTTATGTTGACTTTGATAGTAGGTTCCCACTCATCACATAATTTTCTAGGAATTGATACTTCTAATTCCAATTTTTCTTCAAAATATTTCATCATAGCATCAACAATAAGTTTAGTAAAAGTTTTCTTTTGTTCATAGGCATGGGGTGAATTTATCATGGATTGCAACGAAGAAATACAATCAATCAAAGAGCAACTATCATAATTAAAGTCTTTGTAATCCAAAAGAGTGGGTGCATCACTAGTTAAAGTCTTGACCTCTTCAAACCCACTTTTATCAATTTTCTCAACAAGATTTTCACCCTCCAAATTATCGGGACACCTTCTAGCTAAAGTTGACTCTTCTCCAGTCCCTTTTTCATCAATCTTAACTTTATTAAACAAGGAATCAATAGAAGAAACACCAATCATTTTAAGATCCTCATCACTTTTACGAAAGTAATCACTAGAAAACGCTTTTTCTAAAAATTATCTTTTAGCTCTAAGCATAGCGGTTCTTTTGTTACTTTCATCCATAGAAACATAAAGAGCTTTAATTGATTCATCAACCTTAGGCACAAAAAATTTCATGAGAAATTCTATCAAAACTTCTAGACAAATCATCAATCTTATTCAGCTTTTCTTTTATGGTAGTGTTGAAAACCTTTTGCGTGTTGATAAATTCTTCAATATTATTCTCAAGATCATAGGTGTTCCTATTATTATTATAAGATTGATTTCCATAGGAATTACCATAATTATTAGAGGAATTACTAGGAAAAGGCCTAGGATTAAAATTACCTCTATAAGCATTGTTGTTGAAATTATTTCGAGAGATAAAATTCACATCTATGGCATCACTATTTTTCTGAATCAAAGTAGACAAAGGCATATCATTAAAATCAATAGGAGCACTTTTACTAGCAACCAATTTCATAAGAGCATCAACTTTTTCACTCAAAGAAGAAATTCTTCAACCGAATTAACTTTTTTACTAGTAGGAGCTCTTTCGGTATGCCATTGGGAATAATTTTCCATAATATTATTAAGCAATTTGGTGGCTTCACCCAAAGTAATTTCCATAAAAGTACCACCCGCGGCGGAATCTAAAAGATTACAAGAAACAAAATTCAACCCTACATAGAAATTTTGTATGATCATCCAAAAATTTAACCCATGAGTTGGGCAATTCCTTAGCATCATTTTCATCCTTTCCCAAGATTGTGAAACATGCTCATGTTCAAGTTGCTTGAAATTCAAAATCTGGGTTCTAAGGGAAATAATTTTTGCGGGTGGAAAATACTTGGTGATAAAAGCATCTTTGCACTTATTTCAAGAATCGATACTATTGTGAGGCAAAGAAGAGAACCAAATTTTTGCAGAATCACGCAAAGAAAACAGAAATAATTTCATCTTCACAACATCATTGTCCACATTTTTTTTTCTTTTGCATATCGCATAATTCCACGAAGGTATTAAGATGGGACGCGGCATCCTCATTAGGAGTACCGGAAAATTGATCTTTCATAACAAGATTCAGCAAAGCAGTATTAATATCACAAGACTCCGCACTAGTGGCGAAAGGAGCAATCGGAGTGCCAATAAAATCATTGTTGTTGGTATTTGAGAAATCACACAACTTGGTGTTCTCTTGAGTCATGATGACTACGCAACAAGATTGCACTCAAAAACAGATCCGGCAAGAAAACGACGAACGAAAAAGAGGGGCGAATAGAATGGCAAATTTTTGTTAAGTGGGGGAGAGGAAAACGAGAGGCAAATGGCAAATAATGTAAATTGTGAGGAGATGAGATTTGTGATTAGGAACCTGGTATATGTTGAAGATCCTCCCCGGCAACGGCGCCAGAAATTCCTTTTGATGTCTGCTAGGACTACGTCGGTATTTCCCCAAAGAGGAAGGGATGATGCAGCACAGCGACGGTAGATATTTCCCTCAGTGATGAAACCAAGGTTATTGAACCAGTAGGAGAACCAAGCAACACAATGTAAACAACCCCTCCACACAAATAACAACTACTCGCAACCCGACATGTTAAAGGGGTTGTCAATCCATTTCGGGCAATGGCGCCCGAAATTGGCAAACAGACATGAATAAAATTGTAGTAGATTGATAGATCGAACGCCAAATAAAATAAATAAGAATAAGACGCAGAAAGGTATTTTTGTATTTTTGATTTACTAGATCTGAAAATAAAAGCAAAGGAAAAGTAGATCGCAAAGGCAAATATGTGAGAAAGAGACCCGGGGGCCGTAGTTTTCACTGGTGGCTTCTCTTGAGAAAAATAGCAAACGGTGGGTAAACAAATTATTGTTGGGAAGTTGATAGAACTTCAAATAATCATGACGATATCCAGGCAATGATCATTATATAGGCATCACGTCCAAGATTAGTAGAGCGACTCCTGCCTGCATCTACTACTATTACTCCACACATCGACCGCTATCCAACATGCATATAGTGTATTAAGTTCATGGAGAAACGGAGTAATGCAATAAGAACGATGACATGATGTAGACAACATCTATCTATGTAGAGATAGACCCCATCGTTTTATCCTTAGTAGCAACGATACATACGTGTCGGTTCCCCTTCTGTCACTAGGATCAAGCACCGTAAGATCGAACCCACTACAAAGCACCTCTTCCCATTGCAAGATAAATAGATCAAGTTGGCCAAACAAAACCCAAATATCAGAGGAGAAATACGAGGCTATAAGAGATCATGCATATAAGAGATCAAAGAAACTCAAATAACTTTCATGGATATAAAAAGATAGATCTGATCATAAACTCAAAGTTCATCTGATCCCAACAAACACACCGCAAAAGAGTTATATCATATGGATCTCCAAGAGACCACTGTATTGAGAATTCAGCGAGAGAGAGGAAGCCATCTAGCTACTAACTACGGACCCGAAGGTCTACAAAGAACTATTCACGCATCATCGGAGAGGCACCAATGGAAGTGGTGAACCCCTCCGTGATGGTGTCTAGATTGGATCTGGTGATTCTGGACTCTGTGACAGCTGGAATTGATTTTTGTCGACTCCCATAGGGTTTCTGGAATATTGGGGCATTTACAGAGCAAAGAGGCGGTCCGGGGGGCACCCGGGGTGGGCACAACCCAGCAGGGCGCGCCTGGGCCTCCTGGCGCGCCCTGGTGGGTTGTGCTGTCCTCGGAGCAACCCCCAGGCGCAGCCTTGGCCCATTAGGTGTCTTCTGGTCCATAAAAAATCTTTGTGAAGTTTCGTTGCATTTGGACTCCATTTGGTATTGATTTCCCGCGATGTAAAAAACATGCAGAAAACAACAAATGGCACTTGGCACTATGTCAATAGGTTAGTACCAACAAATGATATAAAATGACTATAAAATGATTATAAAACATCCTAGGTTGATAATATAACAGCATGGAACCATCAAAAATTATAGATACGTTGGAGACGTATCGGTGTCTCTATTAGCAAGTTTAATAGTAACATCTATGTTTTCTATTTCAGCGGGTGCTATGTCATTCATAATTTCTTAATATAAGGTAAAAGGAATAGCACTCACGCTAGCACCTAAGTCACATAAACCATGATAACAATGATATCCTATTTTGACTAAGACAAGATGCACGCCAACAACAGGTCTATGTTTATCCTTTTCATCTGGTTTGGCAATTCTAGTAGGTTCATCACAGAAGTAAATAACATGCCCATCTATATTTTCTACCAAGAGATCTTTAACCAAAGCAACACTAGGTTCTACCTTAATTTGTTTAGCAGGTTTAGGTGCTCTTATGTAAGTTTTATTGACCACAGTTTAAACCTTAGCATGTTCCTTTATTAGGGAAAGGAGGTTTTTCAATGTAAGCAGTAGGAGCAACTTGATCAACATTATAAATAATAGTTTCATCTTTAGCTATTACCGGTTCTTTAATTGCTTCTTTAATAGGTGGGTGATATTTAAACCACTTCTCCTTAGGGAGATCAACATGAGTATCAAATGATTCACAAAAGCATGCCACTATCTCAGAGTCAAGTCCATATTTAGTGCTAAACTTTTGAAAAGCATCGTTATTCATAAAAGATTTAACACAATCATACTTAAGCTTAATACCTGACTTTTTACCATCGTCGAGTTCCCAATCTTTAGAGTTGTGTTTAATTCTTTCTAAAATATCCCACCTGAATTCAATAGTCTTCTTCATAAAGGAACCAATACAAGAAGAATTGAGCATGGATTGATCATCACGAGAAAGCCGAGCGAGAGCTCATGATTGGGGCATGAATATAGCATTGACTTGAGCCTCCCCCAAGCTAGAGCGATACTTTCTCCTTCACGAGGCCAAAAATTATATATATAATTCCGATCACGATGAACTAGATGCATAGGATAATATTTTTGGTGAAATTCCAATTTCAATCGATTTTAATTCCAAGATCCAATATCATCGCATAGCCTATACCATGCCAATGATATTCCCTTCAAAGATAAAGGGAAAACCTTCTTATTAGCTTCATCTCCGGGTAAACCTGCAAGCTTAAATAATCCACAAATTTCATCCACATATATCAAGTGCATATCACGATGTTTAGTTCCATCTCCTGCATAAGGATTAGGTAGCAGTTGTTCTATCATACCTGTCGATGTACAAAAGTAGGGGCCTTCTTTACCCCTTTACTTGTGCACGGGGAGTTGTAGCCACACCTGCGGCCATGCTTGGCGGGGCAGAGGGAGGAAAGGTACAAGGCTGCCATGGCAGCACTCAAGCCAGAGGCATGAAGAACAAAGGAGCAAGATGGGTTTCCCCTGGCAACACTCTTGTCGGGGCGGCCTACGTAGCCCCGGCAAGGGCCTTGCTGGGGGAACTTGCCCAACACCAGCAAAGTCGCCACCCTTGATCCTAAGAGTCCTGACACCATCGACAACATCGGAACCAAGGCTCGGGAGGCGCTTGCATGGTGGCATGCAGATCTTTGTGAAGACCAAAGGCATGCAAGACTAGATAAAAACCAGAAGACGAAGACCCCCGGCAAGACTCCTTGCCGGGGACGGCCGAAGACCCCCGGCAAGACCCTTGCTAGGGGCATCTGCAGGGCCACAGCCAGGCCCACACCTACCAAGGCTCCGCCGCCCCACTGCTGCCGTTCCAACACGACAATTAGCCCGCCAACTAGGCGAGCGCCCGTGTGGCAGCGTGCAGCTTCCAGGCCAACTAAGCAAGCACCTGCGTGGTGGCATGCAGATCTTCATGAAGACTCTGTCACCACACCAGCACAGCAGCCAGCCAGCCAGCGTGGCGCTGCATGCCTCGTCAGCTTAGACGCGCGTCGAAGCAAGGCGAGGCGGCGACGGACGGGGCGAGCCTTATTACCGTCCCCAATAAAGCAAGAGGACACATAGGCGGCGCATTAAATGCGTTTGTCCTATGATGTCAGGAGATAAACTTGTGCACTATAGATACTTTTCACCTCCTGTGTGCCACTGTCGTGACCCCTTTAACGTATAAAAGGAGGCCCGAGGCGTACCGAGGAACGATTCGGACTTTTTGGACTTGGCATGCACCGCAGCTAGTTCAAGAGCTCAAGAACACCAAATATACACCAAAGCAGTACTAGGGTATTACACATCGTTTGCGGCCCAAACCTGGGTAAAAATCCCCCCCCCCCCCGTTGATCTTCTAGACCCGCTCTTTGCGCAGCCCCGCGCCCCGCCAACCGTAGTAGGGATTCCCTGTGATCCCATAGGTGTCTTTCCTGATCCCCGACATCTTTGGCGCGCCAGGTAGGGGCGCGAGCTGTGAAAATCTGGTTTAGAAGTTAGCGCATCAACTTCGTCATCGCCATGGCCCCCAAGAAGAAGGGGATCACAGCGATCAGGCCGTCCGGAGCCGGCCCGTTCGTGCGAGCGCGGGCAGGCGACGGGGTGGCCATGGATGGTGCCGGAGGCGCGGCCCGCGAGCATCCACGAGACTCTAGCAATCGGAGCCAGGCGAGCAGCATCGTTCGGGTCCAAGACGACGAGCCACACGCTGCTGGGTCCGGGGGCGGGGCCGTGCTGCCCATGGGCGGCGCGGCAACCTCTACGACGCCCCAGCCGCCGCCCGTGCCGCGGCCTTCCCAGGCCGCGTGCGATGAGAAACGCCGCGACGTCGCTGCCCCCGGGCGCCGCCACGCTAAGAGCCCTTTGCGTCATTCTCAGGACGCACCGGGCCGGCGTGCGCACACAGACGCTAGCGGAAGCGGTGCCCGACCGCGAGACCGTGATAGAGCTCCTTCTAACATGGTTAGAAGTCGGAGCACGTCACGGTCCACGCAGCTTTCTCCGCCACCCATGCTAGCAGAAGCGTTGGTGCGCGTGCAACTGCTCCTCGACTTTCCTTCTGTCGCGGAGAAGCTCGACGAGTGGAGAGCCACCATTCGGAGCCTCATCAGCTTTGCCAATAAAGATGAACCGCGACCAGCGGGACCCTCCTTCGTGGCGCACTGAGCCCGCAGCTTGGCCACCCCTCCCCCACGGTCTGGCGTGGAGCTTGGTGGGCGTGCCCAAGACTCCCCCTTTGCTCATGGGCAGCAGCTGGTTGGCTTCGATCTTCGGTTCCTCTTCAAGCAGCGAGCCCCAATCGGCTTTGGCTCCTCGCGAGGGTGGGTTGACGTCAGGAGCGGCGCCAGCCCCCAGCCCCCTGCCGGGAGGTGGTGCGCCACTTGGTGCCCCGCCCGCTGCCCCGAAGGTGGAGGACGAGGTGGGCCGAGCGTTCGATCTCGAGCGCGGGCGGAGCGTAGTCCGTCACGAGCTCTTCCAGGAGGCGATGGGCGCGATGGGTCGACTTGGTGAAGAGCTCGCTGGTGTCGACTCGCACCTTGAGGCTGAAGGTCTCCGGCTGGTGGAGGAACGGTGCAAGCTGAAGGTGGCCATCAACCTCGGCCGCTATCAGCGCGACCTTGAGAATGCGAAGGCCGAGGCGTCCCTCAAGAT
This sequence comes from Triticum aestivum, assembly GCF_018294505.1. Classification (NCBI taxonomy): domain Eukaryota; kingdom Viridiplantae; phylum Streptophyta; class Magnoliopsida; order Poales; family Poaceae; genus Triticum; species Triticum aestivum. The sequence goes on along the minus strand of NC_057802.1, from coordinate 300,740,707 downwards.
CGCCCATGAAGCCCGCTCGCGAGCCTTGGAAGAGGCTCGCAAAGCTGACCGCCATCGCGAGGCTGCGGAGGAACGCGCGTGGGAGCTCCAGGCCTGGAGCGCGTCCCTTGAGCAATAGGTGGAGGCGCGCAGGGCCGCTCTTGCATCGCTGAGGGGGACGCCCGCGGAGGATGAGGAGGTCCAGAAGCGCGGTGAGGCGCTGGCCCTGGAAGCCGTGGAGCGCAGCCTCGAGCTCGAGCAACTAGAGACGAGGGAGCGTCAAGTTGCTCAAGCAGAGGATGCCATCGGGGCTCGCGAGAACAGAGTCGAGGAGGAGGTGAATCGCCGGGTGGCCGAGGTTCGCTCGGACCTGGAGGGTAGAAGCTGAAGCTCGCGGGTACGGAGGATGAGGGCAGGGCCGCTGCCCTCAGGCCCAGGTTGGATGAGGCTGAGAGGCGCGCGGAGGCCACGGCCGCCGCCCTGGTTACGGCGCAGGCGGACTTGGCCTCCGCCCGCACCGAGCTGCGCTCCCTTCGGAGGCGGGTTGATGATGCTGAGGCCGTCGCGCGGCAAAACACGGAGGAAGTGCTCCACCGACGAACGCTGGAGCACGAGCATGCCCCTATGCTTCAGGATCTCCGGAACAGGGCCAATATCGCCCTGGGTCATATTTGCGACGTGGAGGCGCCGGCCCCTCACTCGAACGATTATGCCAGCCACCTGACCTTCTTCACCGAGGTGGTGACGCGCCTGGAGGCTCGATCTGCCAGAGCTCGCCAGCTTGTGGAGGAAAGGGGTCGCGGCCTGCTTGAGCGCGCTTTCTCCCGTGTCTTGAGCCACGTCGTGAATGCCGACCCCAACTTTGATTTTGACGCTGCCATCGCCCCCGTACCCACGGCGGTCCGGGGCGACCTAGCGCGTTGGGTCGAGGACAATGTGGACGCGTTGGTCAGGGCCTTCACCTCGGAGGATGACGCGGTGGTGGTCACCGCAGACGAAGGCGACGTGGTTGACGACGGCGACGGGGGCGTCGCTGATGGCGGCGACGATGCCGACGAAGACGATGACGACGCGAGTGATGCGTCCGCGGGTGATGCAGCGAGCGACATTTCCGGTTGATCCCATGTTCTCCTGTCGTTTCATCCTGCACAAAAAGCTCGGGCGTGGCCCTTGGAAAACTTGTAAGAGCATTTTGGGAGGGGGAGCCCCTCGTGTAAGCAAACTGCAGTTTTTACTTTCCTATGCGATGTGGGTTTGTATCCTCGTGAACTCGTGAATCCGGGTGCGAGTTTTCTGTCATGGTTTACCTTAGGCAACGCCAGCTTTGAGCTGGGTTGCGAGGCGTCGAGTTTCCGAGAACCCTGCGGAGCTTGTCGCTCCGTCAGAAGGGGCCCCACAAGAGGTGAGCACCAGTTGCAGTGCTAGCGCGCACTTGGCATGCGCGCGCTTCGCGCAGTCTCGCTCGCGAGGAGATCGTGAGGGGAAGGCGAAGGACATGAGTCCCAGACAAAACGGGATCCAGAAGGCAAGAAATTGCTCGAGCAAGAAAAGGCACCCCCCCGTGCGCAACGATAAAAACTCGGTTTCAACTTAAATCCAGATCCAGAAAGCAAAGCTACAGAAAGAGAGATCCAAAGCAAAAGGCCGCGTCCGGCACCTAGTCTAGTCTTCTGGTCTTCAAGTCTTCTCACCAGCGCGGAGCTAAGTGCTGCCACTAGGCATGGGAGGGAGCCCCAGGGCCTGAGGCCGGCACCCCTGAGACTCCGGGGCGTGTACAGCCCCAACTCATTATTACGTGAGAGTGTCACGGGCGGCGAGCTTCACAGGCACTGGGCCTTCTTCACAGGCACCGGCCTTGCTTCATATCGCCAAATGAGGGGCCCGCCTTGCGCCACCCTTGACCTCCTTTGAGCCGACCGGTCACCGGGACGACACAAAGGAGAGAAAGAGGACGCCAGCGGTGCCCTCGGCGACCACAGGTCCTCTGCCGGGGGAAGGGTCGTTGAGGCCTCCCCGGCAGAGGGCCTACCTCCGGGTGTCGCCAGGCATCGCGCGACGCGGGGAGGGGCCTTGCTCCTGGCTCCCTCCTGGCGGCCCCCAGCGTGTTTCCCTTGTTGGAAGGGGTGCTGCCGTGCCAGGGTCGTCGATTGATGCTGCAACCTGATTCATCTGCAGCCCATGGTTAGCATAAGCCTGTTCCTGAGAGATTGGCGGTACCCTGAAGTTGCCGTTGCCGGCCCGATCGTCGTGATTCTCCGTTGGTTCTTGGAAGGCTTCGGCTCCTAGCGCCCCCTCTCCCCAATCTTCTCCAACGAATGAGCCGGGGTCGTCCTCCGGTGCGTACTCTTGGTCCATCATGCGGGGCACGTAGGCCTCCGGGGCCGTCACCCCAAACACCTCGCCGTGGTGCCCCACGCTCCATGTTGCTCGGCCCAGGGTGACGTCCTGAGGATGGTAGCGTGGCATCCGGCTAGGACCATGGAGGGCGACGCTTGCTCCCGTGCTTGTCGCGGGCGGCATGGAGGCGGCGGAGCCCCTTACGCTGCTTGTCGTGCTGATGCTGATGAAGCCCCCGGGCGTAGTTGATGGCGCGCGATTGTGGTGAAGCTTGCCGCGTGGCCCTGCAGTGGCCTGAGGAGAAAGTCGATAGCAGAAAGGTGGCGCTCCCGACGCCGCTGCATCCAGCAGCTCGGCAACACGCTCCAGCAGTGCATCCCGGTCGCTTTCCATCAGCCTGCATCGCAGCAGCTCCCTTGCCACGGTGAGCGCTGCCCGCATGTTTGCTTGCTCCCGCCGTGAGTCCGGCGCCGTTGCTGCGGCATGGCTCGCTGCTCTTGCACCGGCCCGTACTTGCCGCGGGGTGAGGGTTGACGACGCCTGGCCGCGCTGCCTGCCCTGGCGGAGTTTGGCGGCGCTCGCGCCGCCTGGAGCGCGGGGTCGAGGTCTTCACGGGCAGGCGACGCTGCCCGGGCTGGCCTGGCTGCCCAGCGGTCGGAGCCGACCCTCGAGTCGCCGGACATCGTGGCTGTGGAGCGTCGGCGAGATGGTCGGCGGAGAAGAAGCTCCGGCGCACCCCTACCTGGCGCGCCAAATGTCGGATGTGGGGTTCCAGCAAACCCTTAAGGTTCGAACACTAGGGTGCGCGCGAAGTCTTTCCCTCCTACCGATCTACGCCCTAGCTCGCTAAGATCTCGCAGACGAACTCGACGAACTCACAACACAGAGAGACATGAGATTTATACTGGTTCGGGCCACCGTTGTGGTGTAATACCCTACTCCAGTGTGGTGGTGGTGGATTGCCTCTAGGGCTAATGATGAACAGTACAAGGGAAGAACAGCCTCGTGAGGTTGAGGCGTTCTTGTGGCTAGGGTAGGCTCTCGATCAGATTGGATCAAGCTAAGATGAGATGCCCCTACTGTGGTGGCTAGCTCTACTTATATAGGCCCTGGTCCTCTTCCCAAATATTGAGCGGGAAGGGAGCCAACAACGGCGGGCAAATTTGAAGGGAGACAGCTAGTACAAGCTATCCTGACAAAACTGGTCTTCGCCTGCGAAAGGCTCTGGTGGTGACGCCGTCTTGGGCTCCACGATGACCTCCGTCTTGTCGTCCTCCTGGTCTTTGTCTCGTTGCACCAATATAGCAACCTTTGCCTGATGCCTCGGTACTCCTCGTCTGCGCTGGCCTCCTTAGCACCAAAGAGGAAACAAGGACGCTGCGCGCGCTGGCGCCTGCCTGACGCCCGCCTGGTGCCGATCGTCATGGCTCACGTCACGGGAGCCTCGTGAGGTTTTGCCCTGCCTTGATATCTCTGCTCCTCGTGAGCCAGCCTGACTAGGCCACCCCTGAGGAGGTCTTACGTCGCCCACCTCGCGAGGCTTAGCCCCTCGCGAGGGTCTTGGATGTCTTGTTGATGAAGATGGGCCGTACGGCCCGCTGGCTTAGCCACGCCATGGGCCGCAGGCAGGCAAGTCTGAGGACCCCCGTTCCCAGGACGCCGACAGATCTCTCCTGATGCTTAGTCATCCTCCTTGAAGTCAAGAACAGACATATATGCATAATGCCATCGGGTATGCCTCGTGGTTATTTTGTATTGACCTTTACATAACTTCCTCATATCTCATATGTTTTATCTTTTCCTTTTTGAGATGATGTACATCTTTTTTTGGGTTCCTATTGCATATGGCCATCAACCAAATAATAGTGCTCTACTCCCCTCGCTCATGGGTACCCTTTAGTGGAAGAGAAAGCAAACTATTGCACGTATATATCGCCCACTGAACATAATGTACTAAGAAAAGGTTGCTTTTTTTAGGGGTGCAAGAAAAAGTAGCGAGCCCATGTGCTTCCTGATGCTAGGATGTTCCAAGAGGTTCCAAGTTTCACTCATATCAATGCAGAATACGTATATAAGAAATCAAAGGACGACGTATGAAAAATGATGGAAGGAAATAAAACTAAAAAAACAAACCTCCTTTTACAAAAACTGCAAAACAAACCTCTCTTTAATATTAGATACAGATAAAATAAATAGATAGTACAGAAAAAATCGTTGGACAATAAAATTGATGCCTTCAAAAGAAGCCACTAAAACATAATGCCTATAATAATTATAAACATTGTACCAGGGAGAGCAGCTATGTTGCCCCGACATCTTCAACGTCATCTCCGCCTAGTCCGGTGCAACACTCCCAGGCATCATTGCAAAGCGGAAGCAGCAGCATTAACGGATGTCATCGATGCTTGAGGCAACACTGCTGGGCAAACTCGGTATCGTGACATGTTGTCGGGTCAGAGACGATGATGTAAACCATGCACGGTTACAAGTAACAACCTTGTCTAGCCATTGCCGATCCATCTTTGGTCGGGCATGCGTAGATGAAGGTGCCGAACTTGGGCGAGAACCTGGAGAATCTACATCGATTTACACACAATACCCGAAGCAGGCTGATTCATTTGTCTCTCGAAGTTGAATGATCTGGTATAGCTAGGTGCTCTTTCTTTTTCTGCATTATTTCATACTCTCATATTGATTGCTCACAATAAACTGAAGCGGGGTAGTTTCCGTATATCCAGCTCGTTGTTGCTGGCCATTCCGATGAGAAGGATCAATCCACCAGTAGTCAGCTTTGTACATACCAGAGATCTATCAGGTTCTCGGTTCTGCCATAGGTTTCCCTCTTCTCTACACGTACAATTTTATCTCAATGGCCCACTTCCTCTCTTCAATAGCAGCGCAAAAGGCAGCATGAGTAGTTCACATACCCGAAATAGCAAACAGAGAAATTAATCTTGATCAATGTCTCTTACTTTCCCGCTTATCCTCTCTCTGATCCTTTCTTTTCACTGCACAAAAAGCAGTACACAAAGCAAATCAGCACAAAGTCAGCAGCCGCACAAACTTGAACGAATCACTCCCTTGTAAAAAGTAGAACCTTATGGGGCAAAGTTGTAACAAGATCGCCATCTGTGCCAAGGCGTCCCACCATGTCGACATGATGTGGTCTCTGGATCCAGCCGACCGTTGTGATATGCGGCCATCCGGCCGGCCGGTGTCGACGGCGCGTACAACGCCATGGCCACCATCGTCAATGGCCGTTCTCGAGACTGCCACCTCGCCGGGGCCGAGCTCATGGGCGTCGGCCTCCTTAGGCTCTGCATGTTGCCTTTTGCGAAGTACTGCCCTGCTGTTCCTGTCCGTCGAGCTCGCGGGTGGGTGCCGAACTACGGCGACGTCGATGCCGCGGGGCCATGGATACCTTGCATGGCGGAAGGCCACCACACAGAGCTGGCGCTTCTCTACAATGGCGGATGTGATGTTCGATCACAAGTTGTAGGCCAGATTCAGCGGCTACTTATTGGCGCGTGTGACGGACGGGCTGAAACATATTAGAGTTCATAAGCTTTACGTCTCGCTATGATGCATTGTCTTCGGTAGCGCCTGATCTCTTTTCGTTTTTTTAGGATCTCTTCGGTTTTCTTTGATCTGTTTAGTTTCGTTTCGGCCTTCGTTTTGGAGGGATTCCGCTGGTACATAATGGAAAGGGTGCGCATAGAATAAAATAGGTGAGGACCTGGCCTGTTGGAGCCCAGTTCACAAAGGAGACAATCGGACCTACCTCGGCTGGTTGACATAAATCGGACAGGTAAACATGTTATGTGTTGTTTTAAATCTCAGCCGTTAATTTCCGTGACTAACACAAAATCAGCGGACATAAAAAGGTGATGTATGGAGAACTATGAAAGCTTGCGTCTTTTAATATTAGGTATATAAGGGAAAGACATTGACATGGTATAGGCTACGCGATGATATTGGATCTTGGAACTGAAATCGATTGAAATTGGAATTTTATCAAAAAAATATCCTATGCATCTAGTTCATCGTGATTGGAATTATATATATAGTTTTTGGCCTCGTGAAGGAGAAAGTATCACTCTAGTTTGGGGGAGGCTTAAGTCAATGTTATATTCGTGCCCCAATCATGTGCTCTCGAAAGAAATTATTATTCAGAACTTTTATGCTCGCCTTTTTCGTGATGATCAATCCATGCTCGATACTTCTTGTACTGGTTCTTTTATGAAGAATATTATTGAATTCAGGTGGGATCTTTTAGAAAGAATTAAACGTAACTCTGAAGATTAGGAACTCGACGAAGGTAAAGAGTTAGTTATTAAGCTTGAGTTTGATTGTGTTAAATCTTTTATGAATACTGATGCTTTTCACAAGTTTAACACTAAATATGGACTTGACTCTGAGATAGTAGCCTCTTTTGTGAATCATTTGCTACTCATGTTGATCTCCCTAAGGAGAAGTGTTTTATCATCCCCTATTAAATAAGAAATTAAAGAACTAGTAATAGCTAAAGATGAAACTATCATTTACAATGTTGATCCGGTTGTGCCTACTGCTTACATTGAAAAACCACCTTTCCCTGTTAGGATAAAGGAACATGCTAAGGTTTCAACTGTGGTTCGCAAAAGTAATTTCAAAGAACCTAGATCTTCAGAACAAATCAAAGTAGAACCTAGTGTTGTTATGGTTAAAGATCTCCTAGTAGAAAAAATTGATGGGCATGTTATTTACTTCTGTGATGAAGCTGCTAGAATTGCCAAACCCGATGAAAAAGATAAACATAGACCTGTTGTTGGCATGCTCGTTGTCTCAGTTAAAATAGGAGATCATTGTTATCATGGTTTATGTGACTTAGGTGCTAGTGTGAGTGCTATTCCTTTTACCTTGTACCAAGAAATTATGAATGATATAGCACCCGCTGAAATAGAAGATATAGATGTTACTATTAAACTTGCTAATAGAGATACCATCACACCACTTGGGATTGTTAGAGATGTTGAAGTCTTGTGTGGGAAAATAAAATATCCTACTGATTTTATAATTCTTCGTTCCCCACAAGATGACCTTTGTCCCATTATCTTTGGTAAACCTTTCTTGAACACTGTCAATGCTACTATAGATTGTCATAAACAAACTGTCAGTGTTAGCTTTGCTGATGAGTCTCATGAATTTTATTTCTCTAAGTTCATTAGACAACCTCGTGATAAAGAATTACCCAGTAAGGATGAAATAATTGGTCTTGCTTCTATTGCCGTGCCTCCTACTAATCCACTAGAACAATATTTGCTCGACCATGAAAATGATATGCACTTGCATGAAAGAAATGATGTAGCTAAAATATTCTTTGAACAACAACCTCTTCTTAAACATAATTTGCCTACTGAAACTCTAGGAGGTCCTCCTCCACCTAATAGTGATCTTGTGTTTGAACTAAAACAATTGCCTGACACTTTGAAATATGCTTACCTTGATGAGAAAAAGATATACCCTGTTATTATTAGTGCTAACCTTTCAGAAGATGAAGAAGAAAGATCATTGAAAATTCTAAAGAAGCACTAAGCTGCCATTGGATATACTCTTGATGATCTTAAGAGCATTAGTCCCACTCTCTGTCAGCATAATGGAACCTGATGCTAAACCCGTTGTTGATCACCTACATTTGAATCCTAAAATGAAAGAAGTGGTAATAAGAACTGAAATATTAAAGCTTCTGGAAGGAGGTATAATCTATCCCATAGCTGATAGTAGATGGGTAAATCCTGTTCATTGTGTCCCTAAGAAGGGAGGTATTACTATTGTTCCTAATGATAAAAATGAACTTATTCCACAAAGAATTATTACTAGCTATAGAATGGTAATTGATTTCAGAAAGTTAAATAAAGCTACTAGAAAAGACCATTACCCTCTGCCTTTTATTGATCAAATTCTAGAAAGACTATCTAAGCACACACACTTTTGTTTTCTTAATGGATATTCTGGTTTTTCTCAAATACCTGTTCCGCAACCTGATCAAGTGAAAACCACCTTTACTTGTCCTTTTGGAACTTATGCTTATAGGCGTATGTCTTTTGGTTTATGCAATGCACCTTCTACCTTTCAAAGATGTATGACTGCTATATTCTATGCAATGCACCTTCTACCGCACGCAACCACCATAGGCGCGAACAAGAAGAAGCACTTCACGATGAAGTTCAAGAGAGGATTTATCAATCACGAGTGCATCGTCAAGTTCCTCAAGCTCCTCTGCAAGCTCGACAAGCTCCTCCACAAGCTCGACAAGAACCACAAGTTCGCCAAGAGCAACTCAACAATTACAATCTCCAAGACAAGAGCAACATGAGGTCGAAAAAATCATCCTCGCCAAGAGAAACATGAGATTGTCAATCCTCCACGACATGAGCGTCATCATCCCCGACCCCAACACAATGAAGAACAACACTACGGCAAGATCAAGTTCACCATGCCCAAGTTCACCGGAAGCAATGACCCCGAAGAGTACCTATCATGGGCATTGAAGGTTGACAAAATCTTCCGTTTGCACAACTATGAGGAAGAGAATAAGATCGCTATGGCATCCCTTGAGTTCCAAGACTATGTCATCATATGGTGGGAACAAGTCATTGAGCGCCGAGAAGCAAGAGGTGAACCACCCATCACCACTTGGGATCAAATGAAGGAGGTCATGAGAGCATGTTTCGTGCCAACCTACTACAACTGCGACCTCTTCAAGGAATTGCAACTCCTCAAGCAAGGAACCAAGAGCGTTGAAGAATACTACAAGGAAATGGAGATCGCCATGATAAGAGCTAGTGTCACGGAATACGATGAGCAAACTATGACACGTTTCTTGAATGGACTCAATCATCCTATCAAGAAGATAACCAACTTCCAACCTTACTCGAACCTCATCGAGCTAGTGCATCAAGCTACCAAGGCAGAACGTTAAGTGCAAGATGACTTCAAGTATGCCAAGTACTCTTCCAAGAGCTACGGCTTCTCCAACAACCAAGCTTTCACGACTCTAACACCTTCTACCTCAACCAAGCCTTCTTCAAGCAACGGCGACAAGTCAAGTTACAAGAAAACTTCGACAACCTCAAGTCGTCCTTCTACTACAAGCAACTTCAAGCCGAGAGCTTCATCATCATCTACTCCAACCGATGAGACCGTCAAGACAAGTTCCATCAAGTGCTTCACATGCGGCAGCCGAGGCCACAAGTCCTTTGAGTGTACCAACAAGCGCACCATGATCCTCAACGACGACGGAACCTATGACTCCATGAGTGAAGAGGAGATGGAAGCCCTTGAGCAAGTGGCCATGCACCGGCGCGTGAACGAAAATGAAGATGATCAAGTCTTTTGTGACGAGGATTCGAGCCCCGCTCTCGTTGTCTCCAAGGCCTTGACACTTAACATCAACAAGACAAAGACCAAAGATGCCATATCTTCCGCACAAAAGCTGGCATCAATGGAAGGTCTGTGAAGGTCATCATCGATGGAGGGAGCTGCCATAACTTAGCAAGTGAAGAATTATGCTCCAAGCTCCAATTGGTCAAGATGAAGCACCCGCATCCCTACAAGGTTCGATGGCTAAGCGACTCCGGCACTATCCAAGTCGAGCATATGGTGCAAGTTTCCTTCAAGATCGGAGCTTATGAAGACACTTTGGAGTGTGAAGTCGTTCCGATGTCTGTTTGCCACCTCCTTCTTGGTCGACCATGGAAATTTGACCAAGGCGTCATCCACAATGGACGTACAAATCACTATAGCTTCAAGATGAAAGGAAAGGAGTACGTGCTACGACCTATGTCTCCAAGTCAAGTGATCGCCGACAAGCAAGCCACCCATCATGGAGAGAATAGTGAGAGAGCGAACCACCCAAAAGAGAGTGAGCGCCATAAGCCAAAATTTAGTGCCTCCACGATGAGCGACAAGAAAATCTAGTCCTATTTGCCACCAAAAGTGAGATGAGAGAAGTGTGTGAGAACCCATCAAGTGTCATGCACTATGTTCTTTTGATGATGCACCAAAAGCTAACACCTCTCACAATCAACCTTCAGTGTTATCTTCTCTATTGCAGGAATTCCAAGACGTTTTCCTCGACGAGCTACCTCCGGGTCTACCTCCACTACAAGGCATCGAGCACCGAATCGACCTCATCCCCGGAGCACCCCTTCCTAACAAGGCTCCCTACCGCGTCAACCCCGAGGTAACAAAGGAGATCCAACGGCAAGTACAACAACTCATCGACAATGGCCATGTACGAGAAAGTTTGAGCCCTTGTGCCGTACCGGTAATCCTTGTTCCCAAGAAAGATGGTATATATCGCATGTGTTCCGATTGTCGTCCTATCAATGCTATTACCGTGCGTTATCGTTACCCCATTCCATGCCTAGATGATATGCTATATGAGCTTAGCGGAGCCACCATTTTCTTTAAGATTGATCTTAAAAGTGGCTACTATCAAATACGCATCCAAGAAGGTGATGAATGGAAAACCGCATTTAAGACCAAATTTGGCTTATATGAATGGCTTGTTATGCCAATGGGTTTATCCGAAGCACCTGGTACTTTCATGAGAGTCATGCATTTTGTTCTTCGACCCTATATTGGTGTATTTGTTGTGGTCTATTTCGAAGATATTCTTGTGTTTAGCAAACCACTCAAAGATCATGTCACCCATCTTAGAACCGTGTTGCAGACTCTTAGGAAAGAGCGCCTTTATGCTAATATGGACAAATGCCTTTTTGGTGTTGATAAGCTTGTTTTCTTGGGTTTTGTTGTATCTTCCAAGGGAGTTCATGTTGATGAATCTAAGATCAATGCTATTAAAACTTGGCCCCAACCAACCAACTTGCAACAAGTGCATGGCTTCCTTGGTTTAGTCGGTTTCTATCGTAGATTTGTGAAGGATTTTAGCACCATTGCATCTCCTTTACATGCTTTGAGTAAGAAGAATGCACCCTTTGTTTGGGGACCATCTCAAGATAGCGCATTTAATGAGCTTAAGAATTTGCTTACTCATGCTCCCGTGCTTGCTTTACCCAGCTTTGACAAACCTTTTGAAATACATTGCGATGCTGGTGGTAATGGCATAGGAGGTGTGTTAATGCAAGAGAAGCGCCCAATTGCTTATTTTAGGGAAAACTTTCCGAAGCGCAACTCAATTACCCCATCTATGACAAAGAGCTTTATGCTTTAGTGCGAGTTTTGCATGAATGGGAACATTATCTTCGCCCTCATGAATTTATCATTCATATCGATCATGAAACGCTTAAGTATCTTAAGGGTCAAACTAAGTTGAACAAGCGTCATGCTAAGTGGAGTGAGTTCATTGAGTCATTTCCTTATGTCATCAAATATATCAAAGGTAAGGAAAGTGTTGTGGTGGATGCTCTTTCCCGCATATGCATGCTTGTTACCAAACTTGAATTGAATGGCATTGTCTTTGAGCACATAAAAGACTTGTATGCGCATGATCCTACTTTTGCTATTCCATATGCCAAATGTTTGACACATACATCTTGGGAACGTTACTACATCAAAGATGATTATCTTATGAGAGCTAACAAACTTTGCATCCCAGAGTCTTCTCTTCGTTTGTTACTTTTGCAAGAATCTCATGGAGGAGGACTTATGGGACACTTTGGACGTGACAAGACATTTGCCACGCTCTCCAAGAACTATTTTTGGCCCAAGATGTTCCGCGGCGTCTCACGCTTCACCAACCGATGCTCTACATGTTGCAAAGCTAAGTCTAAAGCTCAATCTCATGGCCTTTATATGCCACTTCCTATTGCATATCACCCATGGGAAGATATTAGTATGGATTTTGTCCTTGGTTTGCCTAGAACTAGAAATGGAAAGGATTCCGTGTTTGTTGTTGTGGACCGATTCTCCAAGATGGCTCATTTCATTCCTTGCAATAGGATAGACGATGCTTCACATGTTGCAAATCTTTTTTGTAGGGAAATCTTGCGGCTACATGGAGTGCCAAAGACAATTGTCTCGGACCGCGACGTCAAGTTCTTGAGTTACTTTTGGAATACTTTATGCGCCAAGCTCGGAGTCAAGCTATTATTCTCTTCGGCATACCATCCTCAAACCGACGGCCAAACGGAGGTGACAAATCGTACGCTCTCCACTCTTCTACACGTGTTGATCAAGAAGAACATCAAGGAGTGGGAGGAGTGTCTACCCATCGCCGAGTACGCCTACAACCGCGCAAGACATTCGACTACCGGCAAGTCCCCCTTCGAGGCCATCTACGGTTTCAACCTGTTGTCCCCATTGGACATTCTTCCTCTACCACTACAAGAGCGCACCAACATGGATGCGAGTGCCTGAGTCAACTACCTCAACAAGATGCATGAAGATACAAGGCACACCATCAAGCATCAAGTACAATGACTCGCGACCAAGCTCAACTCCAACAAGCAACTCATGGTATTCAACATTGGAGATCTTGTGTGGCTAGACCTTCGCAAGGACCGCTTCCCCAACGAATGCAAGTCCAAACTTCTACCACGAGCCGATGGACCCTTCAAGGTGCTTGAACGCTACAATAACAACACCTACAAGATCGACATTCCACGCGACAAGTACTCCGTGAGCGACATCTTCAACGTCAAAGATCCCTCCCCGTACCATCGTGATGAGGATTTCGATCTAAGGTCGGATCTTTCCCAAGGGAGGGGAGATGATGTGGAGCACCCTATGGTCATCCCCATGGGCCTACCGTCGTCTCACCAAGTGCCAAGAGGACCCATGGCACGAACATGAGCTAGAGCTCTCGAGACCGAGGTGATTTCTTTCCTTAGTGGTATTACATATGATCCACTCGAGACAAGGCTACTACCTAAGTCCGGAATGTTGTGCATGATTAGGTACCAAGAGGACCCTCCCAAAGATGCTCGTGAAGACGGACAAGTCCCCAAGTCCATGGATGAAGAGAACCTACAGAAGGAGTCAAGAACAGCTCCCAGGACCCGGACATCCGGCCATGACCCGGACATCTGGCCCCTGGAGCATCACCCACAACAGCCGCCCAGCCGCCAAGCACCTACAGGCCCCGGACATCCGGCCCCAGCCCGGAAATATGGCGCCTCCTATCTAGAGAGCACCAAGGCCGACAGTAAAGGGCCGAGGCCCATGTACCCCTTCACCCACCTAGACTATATATACTCTTTCTCCTCCCTCTTTCTAGGGTTAGCAAAGTAGTAGCTCATTGAGAAGCTTTGCTCTCCACTTGATCCCCTTCTCCTTAGGAGTTCACGACCTCTACGGAGAAGATCCCCCTCAAGTGGATTCAAGACCCCTAACGGGAAGACCTTCAAGACCTCCTCACGGAGAAGAACGTGCTACTTGTATCGTCCCTTGTTGATCGTGGATCTTGTATCTCTGTTGTGTTTCGAGGATCTAGCATATGTGTGACCGAATCTTGTTGGTTTGAGTGATTCTCTCGTGTTTTCCCTCGTGTTTCTCCTCGTGTTCTTCGTGTTCCTCATTGGGATCCGCTCCTTTCGTGAAAGATCAGGCAACTAGGGTTCTACCCTACATCAGATAATTTGTAATGGACAAGTAACAGTAACGGTAAATAAAGTGCAGCAAGGTAGCCCAATCCTTTTTGTATCAAAGGATAGGCCAAAATGGTCTCTTATAATAAGCAAAGCATTCTTGAGGGCACACGAGAATTTCATCTAGTCACTTTCATCATGTTGGTTTGATTCGCGTTCGCTACTTTGATAATTTGATATGTGTGTGGACTGGTGCTTGGGTGTTGTTCTTACTTGAACAAGCCTTCCACTTATGATTAACCCCCTCGCAAGCATCCGCAACTACGAGAAAAGTATTAAGAAAAAATCCTACCATAGCATTAAACATATGGATCCAAATCAGTCCCTTACGAAGTAGCGCGTAAACTAGGGTTTAATCTTCTGTCATTCTAGCAACCCATCATCTAATAACTACTCCACAATGCATTCCCTTAGGCCCAAAAATGGTGAAGTGTCATGCTGACATTCACATAACACCACTAAGGGTATCACAACATACATATCATCAAAATATCGAACACACATCAAATTCACATGATTACTTGCAACGTGACTTCTCCCGTGACCTCAAGAACAAAGGTAACTACTCATAAATGATATTCATGCTCAAGATCAGAGGGGTATTAAACAACATAATGGATCTGAACATATAATCTTCCACCAAATAAACCATATAGTAATCAACTACAAGATGTAATCGACACTACTAGTCACCCACAGGTACCAATCTGAGGTTCCGGTACAAAGATTGGACACAAGAGATGAACTAGGGTTTGTGATGAGATGGTGTTGTTGAAGATGTTGATGGAGATTGGCCTCCCAAATATGAGAGGGTTGTTGGTGATGACGATGGTTTCGATTTCCGCCTCAGGGAGGGAAGTTCCCCCGGCGGAATCGCTCCGCCAGAGGACAAAAATGCTCCAGCCTAAGTTCCGCCTCTAGACGGCGGCGCTCCGTCCCGAAAGTCCTGTCCTTATTTTTTTATAGGTCAAAAGACCTTATATACACTAAGATGGGCACCGAAGGTGGGCCGGGCTGGCCACCACCCACCAGGGCGCGCTTGGGGGCCTAGCGCGCCCTGGTGTCTTGTGGGCACCAGGCAGCCCCCTCTGGTGGTTATTTGCTCTGGTATTTATTATATATTCCAAAATAATTCTCCGTAAAATTTCATCTCATTTCGAGATGTGCAGAATAGGTATCTCTGACGTAGCTTTTTCAGGTCCAGAATTCCAGCTGCCCATATTCTCCCTCTTTGTGTAAACCTTGCATATTATTAGAGAAAAGACATAAGAATTACTCCATAAAGAATTATTGTGCATAAAAACATTGTAAATAACAGTAGGAAAACATGATGCAAAATGGACGTGTCATTATTTATAGTGTTTTTATTCAATATAACACTTTGTGGAGTAATTCTAATGCCTTTTCTCTCATAATATGCAAGGTTTACACAAAGAGGGAGATTACCAGCAACTGGAATTCTCGACCTGAAAAAGCTATGTCAGAAATACCTATTATGCACATCTCCTAATGAGCTGAAATTTTATGGAGATTTATTTTGGAATATATAAAAGATATTGGAGAGAAGAAATACTAGAGGGGGCCACCCAGGTGCCCACTAGGCACCAGAGTGCGCCTACCCCCCTTAGCGCGCCCTGATGGGTAGTGGGCCCCCTGGCCAGCCTCCGGTGCCCATCTTCTGGTATATAAGGTCATTCTCCCTAGAAAAAATGAGGGGAGGACTTTCGGGATGGAGCACCGCCATCTCGAGGCGGAACCTAGGCAGGATCACTTTTGCTCTCCAGCGGAGCGATTCCGCCGGGGATACTTCCCTCTGGGAGGGGAAATTGAAGTAATCGTCATCACCAACAACCCTCTCATCATGGAGGGCCAATCTCCGTCAACATCTTCAATAGCACCATCTCATCTCAAAACCCTAGTTCATCTCTTGTGTTCAATCTTTGTATCAAAACCTTAGATTGGTACCTGTGGCTGACTAGTAGTGTTCATTACATCTTGTACTTGATGCTAGCCGGTTTGTTTGGTGGAAGATTATATGTTTAGATCTATTATCACTACAAAAAAATACACTTCCGTGATGATACGTGTTTGTCACAGTAGGTTACGTTTTTCTGTCATGCATGTACATCGATGACGATTTTATGACAGAATCAAGATAGTCATACATGTGTTGTCGTAGAAGTGTTCCATGACATTACCAAAATTATCATCACGGAAGTGTCCAATTCCACGACGATAAATGGCGCGTCATGGAAGTGCTTTCGTCAAGGGTAACCGACACATGGCATCCACCGTAACGGGTCGTCGTTAAGCTATCGGGTCCGGTTTTGGATCTGATAACCCGTTAACAGCCCAGACCAATGGGGATTTTCCTCGTGTAAAATTCTCAATGGCCAGAGGAACCACGTGTCGGCTCACTGTTGGGACACATGCCATCCACTCATTAGACAGGAGGCGCATATGATACATCGACACGTGGCACGGCCCAACAGAGGCCCATTCCAGTGAAAAGGCCGGCCCGTTTGACTTGGTCAAAAGCTAGCGGGCCGGCCCATGAAAAGCATGTTAACGGCATGTTCGTATATAGCCCATTTACGGCCCGCTAACTCGCGGCCCATTACGGCCTATCCGAATTAAGCCTGGTAGCTTCATCTGGGCCGTCCAATATAATTCCAGCCCATTGTAACTTCCGGCACATGTATGGCCCATGACGTCTTTTGGCCCATTAACGGCCCGTGGTGAAACTGGCCCGTAATGAACAGTGTACCGCTTTATACCCACTAACGGCCCATTATTCCATTGGGCCATTTCCAACCCGTGTTATCTTTCGGCCTTCTCAGGGCCCATTTATTCTTGGGCTCATTTCCAGCATTCGGTTACTTACGGCCCATTACTGGCCTTTTCTGCTTGTGGGCCAAATTCAGCCCGTGGTTATAGTCGGCCCATTTGTGGCCCGTTAATCCGTTGGGTCGTTTTCATAGCGTCATCAAATACGGCCGATTAACGATGGCCCGTTATGGTCGGCCCATGAACGAACGATTCCAACTCTAGCCCGTTTACGGCCCATAATGCGGTCTGTTATTGGCCCATGTTTGGCCAATGGATCATGCGGTAGAAGGCCCATTGATGCTACGGCCCGTAGAAGGCCCATTGTTTCTATGGCCAGTAGAAGGCCCATTGTTTCTACGGCCAGTAGAAGGCCCATTGTTTCTACGGCCCGTAGAAGGCCCATTGTTTCTACAGCCTGTAGGAGGCCCATGGTCACTACAGTAAATATGTAGCCCATGGTTATTGTGGCCTAGTTTTAAAAAATAGGTTATTGCGGCCACTAGCAAACCGCGGAAAAAGAACTGCACTGACTACAAGCAAACAAATAAACAAGACAACAAGGAAATAAATAAGCAAGCAACTTACGCTATGCTATCACGGCTATTACACATATATTACATCCACTGGACATCAAAGTTCGCCACCAATGCAAATACAGGGACCAAAGCAACATATCACATACATCGGTTGTCAAAGTTGGCGAAAGTGCAAATAAACGCCGCAGCAAAACAAGTCCAGAACTGAAACCACTTCAGAAGAGCTCAAGAAACAATATCCTAGGTACCCATAATGCTGGCAAGATGCTTAGCAAGCTTATTAACTTTATCTTGTTTGGCGCTTAAATCCTCCAACGCTTGTTGTTGCACCAGAAAGTATGCATCTGAATTCTGCAGGGACTTCCTCAGTCCTTCGGCTTCGTGTCGCAGCACATCTGATCGATGTCTTTCAACTTGAAGTTGAGACTCAAGAAGACAAACTGATTCAGGCAGCGAGTTGGAAGAGCTTGTGCCAGCAGTAGTTGCCAGTAACTCAAACACTACATCATGACAGGACTTTTGGGTTGTCTCACTGTCGTCAAGATAGTTTTTATTAGCTTTCTTGGAGACCAATAGGGATGTCTCACTATCTTGAACCTTATCTGCATTACTTCCTTTACCATTGCATAACGGGGTACTCTTCTCCAATATTTTGTCCGCATTCTAAAAGAGAAACAAGCAGACACATCACAAGTTTACCATGTTGCATATGAAACTCATTTTGGTAAATCAGTTCAGTAGTAAAGTGGACAGGATAACAGCATGAAACAAACATATATCTATGTACCATGGTCACTTTATGGTCTATATCATTCTAGTTTTTGTTGCCAAATCAAGATAAAGACATGGTTCAAATAATATGTGTTTAAGACAAAGTAGAATAGACAGAATATAAGTGTGGGGAACTACAGAGCAATAACAACACTTGTAATGTGCATGACATGAGAACATAACTGTTTATTCAATTGAAACTGAAATCAACATAGAGCAAGTTACAACAGCAAACCAGTTAAAGAAACAGGTTTAAAACATACATGTTGCGCCATTGGAGTTTCAATTCCATCCTTCAAATTTGAAAATAGTTGGTATGAGTAAATACAGTGATGCAAGAGAAAAGGAGTATGAACCATAGCTACAGAACCTGACCTGAGAACAATTCTTCTTCTGCTTTAAGCATTGAGTTGGGCTTTGGAGTGGTGGTCCTCGTGCTTTGGGCATTGCAGTTCCCTTACTAATTGCTCATGTTTGGATGCTCTGTGGTGGAGACAGTGATGTGTCAACTGGAACTGGGTTACTATCTGCTGGGGTTGGGGTTAGAAGGGGTGTAGCTGGTTCTCTGTCCAACTGGGTAGGGGTACAATCTGCGAGAGTCTGGGTTATGTGTGGTGGGGCTGGTTCTTTGGCAAGTACAACTGTGGTTCTATCTGCATCGACTGGTAGCACTATGTTTTCTGAAGACCGTGTGGTTACTCCCTTAGATACTGCGATCACCCTCTCCAGTTCAAATGGCTGATAAACAAGAAAAGTAATTGAATGTATAGACATTGTATGATAGACAGGTGCAATGGATAGTGGGGAATAAAAGAGGGCATGAAATAATTCACATTTATCTTGTCTAACCAAACATGATAGCATGACACAATTTCACATATATGATGGCTAACTAAACAGGATAGCATAACACAATTTCACATATATGATGGCTAACTAAAAAGGATGGAAAGACATAGTTCAAAATATGATGACTATGTAAACAGGATGACATGATATGTAGCGACCAGACCTCAAATGGCCTGTGCTGCTGTGCACCAGTGTCATCCCTAGATCAGTAATGCTGACACGCACAGTACAAATGGAGGATTTATAACAGAGTAGCAATCACACACTTATTACATCGAATATCTCCAAAGAGATTAAGTATGAAAATATGGCTTAAGGCCATCTAATAACGATAACAGCGGAAGACTTGGAAGATAAGTGAGTCCATCAACTCCAGCGGCATCACTGAGTATAAGACCACGACCTAAGGCACCTTACTCGTCGTTTGAAAAGTCTGCAACATGAAACGTTGCAGCCCGAAAACGGGTCAGCACATAGAATATGCTGGCAAAGTAACACATAGAGAGCAATGAACAATAATAATGCTATACTATATGCATATATGGCTGGTGGAAAGGCTCTATGGTTACAGTTTTGCGAAAAGCCAATTTTATCCTACTGCAAAGGAATAAATTTTATTTAACTATCATGGTGGTTGAAACATTGAGAAGGTACCTCCAACTCAATCCCAATTAAGTAACATCATTAACCCAACAAAATTAATTATAAGTATCACGGTGATGAGATTCAAATGATAATCCAGATACTAGATACTCAAGTTGTCCATAACCAGGGACACGGCTAATCATGATCAGTTTGTACACTCTGCAGAGGTTTGTGCACTTTTCCCCACAAGACTCGATCGCCTCCGCTTGATTCTCGCACTGCATGATGTTTGAGAAACGGATGACCGAGACACAGTCTTTCAGAAACAATCACTCTCTACTCTAGATGGACCGGTACACCTACTTTCCCCTACATCTGCTAGTCCACCTCTTCAAGAGATCCTGTAACCTACTCAGCTATGCTAGAGCCCATAATAGCTTGTGGCTGCACACGGAAGTTTCTAGCATGAATAATCTTATGATCCCTTTGAGCCTGGGTGGCGGACCTTATACATACAAACAACACTGGGTTCTCCAGGTGCCTCAATCCACCCAGATGTGAGTTTTAGTTGCCACCTTAAGTTGAACCATTATTAAACATCTCACATCTGTCATGAATATCACTCAAACCCAATCCACGTCTACGAGCGTAGCATGGCAATATAATAGCAACGTAGAAGTAACTCCCAAGGGTTTGATAGTAAACAGGGCAATAGGTACTACCTCATCTACTTCCCAGTACCCACAGTTTATTTAGATCCTAATCATGCAATGTGTTTGGGGAAAAGATCTAATGCAATAAAACTGGGTATGAACGGGATATGATCAAAGTGTTACTTGCCTTGCTGATGATCCGCAAAACCTAGCGAGTCGAAGTAACAAGCGGCACACTCCGGGTACTCTATCGCAAACAAACAAGCATACAATCAGTACTCAGCTAATGCACGGGTAAAACTCGAATGAAAGAACCAACCAGAAAGTTCAACTTAAGAACTCCGGTTTGCAAAAAGAATCCACTTGAAAGAAGCAACGAAAGTCAAACAGCGAAAGAAAGAAACTTCGTTTGCTAATCTGGATCTAGGTCAAATTTTACTGTAGCAAAAACTTGTTTCAGTAGGTTAAACGGAAAGAGAATTTCGAGACGAAACTCTAGGCGCTTGAATCACCTGATTCCGATAAACGAGCGAGAAGTTAAACAGATTCGAAAATTCGATCAGAAATCGAATCTGAGAAAATAACGAGAAAATCCGCCGAAAAAGAAAAACGGATGAACGGTTAAATAACGGACGTTCGTTAACAGAGAAAAACCGACGAACGCGTTCGTTAAAACGAATGGTTCGGTGAACGCTCGCGAAATAAGAAAACCGAAAAAAACCGATCTAGGGTTTTTTTAAAACAAAAGGTTTTTTTACAGAAAACCGGTCAACAACGAAGACGGCCGGCGACAGTACCTCGACGGGCGGGCTCTGGCGAGGGGCTCCGGTGGCG